>NW_026779350.1:0-115730 GCF_030144855.1 Hypanus sabinus | reverse complement strand
ATCCCACTGGAGGAAGGGGAATGGGGGAGGGAGATCCCACAGGAGGAAGGGGGACGGGGGAGGGGAGATCCCACAGGAGGAAGGGGGACGGGGAGGGAGATACCACAGGCGGAAGGGGGATGGGGGAGAGGAGTTCCCACAGGAGGAAGGGGGAGGGGAGATCCCACAGGAGGAAGGGGGACGGGGGAGGGAGATCCCACAGGAGGAAGGGGGACGGGGGAGGGGGATCCCACAGGAGGAAGGGGGACGGGGGAGGGGAGATACCACAGGAGGAAGGGGGACGGGGCAGAGAGATCCCACAGGAGGAAGGGGGACGAGGCAGAGAGATCCCACAGGGGGAAGGGGGATGGGGGAGGGAGATACCACAGGAGGAAGGGGGAATGGGGCGGGAGATACCACAGGAGGAAGGGGGATGGGGGAGGGAGATCCCACTGGAGGAAGGGGGATGGGGGAGGGAGATCAGACAGGAGGAAGGGGGACGGGGGAGGGGAGATCCCACAGGAGGAAGGGGGACGGGGAGGGAGATCCACACAGGAGGAAGGGGGACGAGGGAGGGGAGATACCACAGGAGGAAGAGGGGACGGGGCAGAGAGATCCCACAGGGGGAAGGGGGATGGGGGAGGGAGATACCACAGGAGGAAGGGGGACGGGGGAGGGAGATAACACAGGAGGAAGGGGGACGGCGGAGGGGAGATACCACAGGAGGAAGGGGCATGGGGCAGAGAGATCCACAGGAGGAAGGGGGACGGGGGAGGGAGATCCCACAGGAGAAAGGGGGACGGGGGAGGGAGATACCACAGGAGGAGGGGACGGGGCAGAGAGATCCCACAGGAGGAAGGGGGACGGGTGAGGGAGATCCCACAGAAGGGGGACGGGGGAGGGAGATACCACAGGAGGAAGGGGGACGGGGGAGGGGAGATCCCACAGGAGGAAGGGGGACGGGGGAGGGAGATACCACAGGCGGAAGGGGGATGGGGGAGGGAGTTCCCACAGGAGGAAGGGGGAGGGGAGATCCCACAGGAGGAAGGGGGACGGGGGAGGGAGATCCCACAGAGGAAGGGGGACGGGGGAGGAGATCCCACAGGGGGAAGGGGGACGGGGGAGGGAGATCCCACAGGAGGAAGGGGACGGGGGAGGGGGATCCCACAGGAGGATAGGGGGACGGGGGAGGGGAGATACCACAAGAGGAAGGGGGACGGGGCAGAGAGATCCCACATTAGGAAGGGGGACGGGGGAGGGAGATCCCACAGGAGGAAGGGGGACCGGGGAGGGGAGATCCAAAAGGAGGAAGGGGGACGGGGGAGGGGAGATACCACAGGAGGAAGGGGCATGGGGCAGAGAGATCCCACAGGAGGAAGGGGGGACGGGGGAGGGAGATCCCACAGGAGAAAGGGGGACGGGGGAGGGAGATACCACAGGAGGAAGGGGGACGGGGCAGAGAGATCCCACAGGAGGAAGGGGGACGGGGGAGGGAGATCCCACAGAAGGGGGTCGGGGGAGGGAGGGAGATCACACAGGAGGAAGGGGGACGGGGGAGGGAGATACCACAGGAGGAAGCGGGACGGGGGAGGGGATCCCACAGGAGGAAGGGGACGGGGGAGGGGAGATACCACAGGAGGAAGGGGGATGGGGCAGAGAGATCCACAGGAGGAAGGGGGACGGGGGAGATAGATCCCACAGGAGAAAGGGGGATGGGGGTGGGAGATCCCACAGGAAGGGGGACGGGGCAGAGAGATCCCACAGGAGGAAGGGGGACGGGGGAGGGAGATCCCACAGGAGGAAGGGGGACGGGGGAGGGAGATCCCACAGGAGGATGGGGGACGGGGGAGGGGGATCCCACAGGAGGAAGGGGGACGGGGGAGTGGAGATACCACAAGTGGAACGGGGACGGGGCAGAGAGATCCCACAGGAGGAAGGGGGACGGGGCAGAGAGATCCCACAGGAGGAAGGGGGATGGGGGAGGGAGATCCCACAGGAGGAAGGGGGACGGGGGAGGGAGATCCCACAGGAGGAAGGGGGACGGGGGGAGGGAGATACCACAGGAGGAAGGGGGATGGGGGAGGGGAGATCCCACTGGAGGAAGGGGATGGGGGAGGGAGATCCCACAGGAGGAAGGGGGACCGGGGAGGGAGATCCCACAGGAGGAAGGGGGACGGGGGAGGGGAGATACCACAGGAGGAAGGGGGATGGGTCAGAGAGATCCCACAGGAGGAAGGGGGACGGGGGAGGGAGATCCCACAGGAGAAAGGGGGATGGGGGAGGGAGATCCTACAGGAAGGCGGACGGAGGCAGAGATATCCCACAGGAGGAAGGGGGACGGGGGAGGGAGATCCCGCAGGGGGAAGGGGGACGGGGGAGGGAGATCCCACAGGAGGAAGGGGGACGGGGGAGGGAGATACCACAGGAGGAAGGGGGACGGGGGAGGGGGATACCACAGGAGGAAGGGGGATGGGGGAGGGAGATACCACAGGAGGAAGGGGGACGGGGGGAGGGGATATCCACAGGAGGAAGGGGGACGGGGGAGGGAGATACCACAGGAGGAAGGGGGACGGGGGAGGGGAGATCCCACTGGAGGAAGGGGGATGGGGGAGGGAGATCCCACAGGAGGAAGGGGGACGGGGAGGGGAGATCCCACAGGAGGAAGGGGGACGGGGGAGGGGAGATACCACAGGAGGAAGGGGGATGGGGCAGAGAGACCCCACAGGAGGAAGGGGGACGGGGGAGGGAGATACCACAGGAGGAAGGGGGACCGGGGAGGGAGATCCCACAGGAGGAAGGGGGACGGGGGAGGGGAGATACCACAGGAGGAAGGGGACGGGGAGGGAGATCCCACAGAAGGGGGACGGGGGAGGGAGATCACACAGGAGGAAGGGGGCGGGGGAGGGAGATACCACAGGAGGAAGGGGGACGGGGGAGGGGAGATCCCACAGGAGGAAGGGGGACGGGGGAGGGAGATACCACAGGCGGAAGGGGGATGGGGGAGGGAGTTCACACAGGAGGAAGGGGGACGGGGGAGGGGAGATCCCACAGGAGGAAGGGGGACGGGGGAGGGAGATCCCACAGGAGGAAGGGGGACGGGGGAGGGAGATCCCACAGGCGGAAGGGGGACGGGGGAGGGAGATCCACAGGAGGAAGGGGACGGGGGAGGGGGATCCCACAGGAGGAAGGGGGACGGGGGAGGGGAGATACCACAAGAGGAAGGGGGACGGGGCAGAGAGATCCCACATTAGGAAGGGGGACGGGGAGGGAGATCCCACAGGAGGAAGGGGGACCGGGGAGGGGAGATCCTAAAGAGGAAGGGGACGGGGGAGGGGAGATACCACAGGAGGAAGGGGCATGGGGCAGAGAGATCCCACAGGAGGAAGGGGGACGGGGGAGGGAGATCCCACAGAAGGGGGGACGGGGGAGGGAGATCACACAGGAGGAAGGGGACGGGGGAGGGAGATACCACAGGAGGAAGGGGGACGGGGGGTGGGGATCCCACAGGAGGAAGGGGGACGGGGGAGGGGAGATACCACAGGAGGAAGGGGGATGGGCAGAGAGATCCCACAGAGGAAGGGGGACGGGGGAGATAGATCCCACAGGAGAAAGGGGGATGGGGGTGGGAGATCCCACAGGAAGGGGGACGGGGCAGAGAGATCCCACAGGAGGAAGGGGGACGGGGGAGGAGATCCCACAGGAGGAAGGGGGACGGGGGAGGGAGATCCCACAGGAGGAAGGGGGACGGGGGAGGGGGATCCCACAGGAGGAAGGGGGACGGGGGAGGGGAGATACCACAAGTGGAACGGGGACGGGGCAGAGAGATCCCACAGGAGGAAGGGGGACGGGGCAGAGAGATCCACAGGAGGAAGGGGGATGGGGGAGGGAGATCCCACAGGAGGAAGGGGGACGGGGGAGGGAGATCCCACAGGAGGAAGGGGGACGGGGGAGGGAGATACCACAGGAGGAAGGGGGATGGGGGAGGGGAGATCCCACTGAGGAAGGGGGATGGGGGAGGGAGATCCCACAGGAGGAAGGGGGACGGGAGGGGAGATCCCACAGGAGGAAGGGGGACGGGGAGGGGGAGATCCACAGGAGGAAGGGGGATGGGTCAGAGAGATCCCACAGGAGGAAGGGGGACGGGGGAGGGAGATCCCACAGGAGAAAGGGGGATGGGGGAGGGAGATCCTACAGGAAGGCGGACGGGGCAGAGATATCCCACAGGAGGAAGGGGGACGGGGCAGAGAGATCCCGCAGGGGGAAGGGGGATGGGGGAGGGAGATACCACAGGAGGAAGGGGGACGGGGGAGGGATATCCACAGGAGGAAGGGGGACGGGGGAGGGAGATACCACAGGAGGAAGGGGGACGGGGGAGGGGAGATCCCACTGGAGGAAGGGGGATGGGGGAGGGAGATCCCACAGGAGGAAGGGGGACCGGGGAGGGGAGATCCCACAGGAGGAAGGGGGACGGGGGAGGGGAGATCCCACAGGAGGAAGGGGAATGGGGGAGGGGGATCCCACAGGAGGAAGGGGGACGGGGGAGGGGAGATACCACAGGAGGAAGGGGGACGGGGCAGAGAGATCCCACAGGAGGAAGGGGGACGGGGCAGAGAGATCCCACAGGGGGAAGGGGGATGGGGGAGGGAGATACCACAGGAGGAAGGGGGACGGGGGAGGGAGATACCACAGGAGGAAGAGGGGACGGGGGAGGGAGATCCCACAGGGGGGAAGGGGGACGGGGGAGGGAGATACCACAGGAGGAAGGGGGATGGGGGAGGGAGATCAGACAGGAGGAAGGGGGACGGGGGAGGGAGATACCACAGGAGGAAGGGGGACGGGGGAGGGGAGATCCCACTGGAGGAAGGGGGACTGGGGAGGGGAGATCCCACAGGAGGAAGGGGGACGGGGGAGGAGAGATCCCACAGGAGGAAGTGGGACGGGGGAGGGAGATCCCACAGGAGAAAGGGGGATGGGGGAGGGAGATCCCACAGGAAGGGGGACGGGGCAGAGAGATCCCACAGGAGGAAGGGGGACGGGGGAGGGAGATCCCACAGAAGGGGGACGGGGGAGGGAGATCCCAAAGGAGGAAGGGGGACGGGGGAGGGAGATACCACAGGAGGAAGGGGGACGGGGGAGGGGATCCCACAGGAGGAAGGGGGACGGGGGAGGGGAGATACCACAGGAGGAAAGGGGATGGGGCAGAGAGATCCCACAGGAGGAAGGGGGACGGGGGAGGGAGATCCCACAGGAGAAATGGGGATGGGGGAGGGAGATCCCACAGGAAGGGGGACGGGGCAGAGAGATCCCACAGGGGAAGGGGGACGGGGGAGGGAGATACCACAGGAGGAAGGTGGACGGGGGAGGGGAGATACCACACGAGGAAGGGGGACGGGGAGGAGAGATCCCACAGGGGGAAGGGGGACGGGGGAGAGGGATCCCACAGGGGGAAGGGGGACGGGGGAGAGGGATCCCACAGGAGGAAGTGGGACGGGGGAGGAAGATCTCACAGTCGGAAGGGGGAGGGAGAGCCCACAGGTGGACGGGGACAGGGCAGAGAGATCCCACAGGAGGAAGGGGGACGTGGGAGGGCGATCCCACAGGTGAAAGGGGGACTCGGGGGTCAGATCCCACAGGGGGATGGGGGACGGTGGAGTGGGATCCCTCAGGGGGTAAGGGGGAGGCGGGAGGGAGGACCCACAGGGGGGAAGGGGGTCAGGGGTGCAACATCCCTCAGGGGGAAGGGGGACGGTGGAGAGGGATTCCACAGGGGTGAAGGGGGACACGGCAGGGAGATCCCACAGGGGGGAAGGTGGACGGGATCCCAAAATGGGGAATGGGGTAAGGGTAAGGGGAGGGGGATCCCACAGGGGGGAAGGTGGATGGGTGAGGGGGATCCTACACGGGGGAAGGGGGACGGGGCAGAGAGATCCCACAGGATGTTCGGGGACGTGGACGAGAGATCCCACAGGAGAATGGGGGACGGGGAAGAGAGATCCCACGGCAGGAAGGGGGATGTGGCAGAGAGATATCATAGGAGGAAGGGGGACGGGGCAGAGAGATCCCACAGGAGAATGGGGGACGGGGAAGAGAGATCCCACGGCAGGAAGGGGGATGTGGCAGAGAGATCCCAGAGGAGGAAGGGGGACGGGGAACAGAGATCCCACAGGGGGAAGGGGGACAGGGGAGTCAGATCCCACAGGGGGAAGGGGGACGGGGGAGAGGGATCCCACAGGGGGGAAGGTGGACGGGGGACGGAGAGTACGCAGTTGGGAAGGGGGAGAGAGATCCCACAGGAGGAAGGGGGACGAGGCAGAGAGATATCACAGGAGGAAGGGGGATGTGACAGAGAGATCCCAGAGGAGGAAGGGGGACGAGGAAGAGTGATCCCACAGGGGGGAAGGTGGATGGGGGAGTGTGAGCCCTCAGGAGGGAAGGGGGAGAGAGATCCCACAGGGGGAAGGGGGATGGGGGAGGGGAGATACCACAGGAGGAAGGGGGATGGGGCAGAGAGATCCCACAGGAGGAAGGGGGACGGGGGAGGGAGATCCCACAGGAGAAAGGGGGATGGGGGAGTGAGATCCCACAGGAAGGGGGACGGGGCAGAGAGATCCCACAGGAGGAAGGGGGACGGGGGAGGGAGATCCCACAGGAGAAAGGGGGATGGGTGAGGGAGATCCCACAGGAAGGGGGACGGGGCAGAGAGATCCCACAGGAGGTAGGGGGACGGGGCAGAGAGATCCCACAGGGGGAAGGGGGACGGGGGAGGGGAGATCCCACTGGAGGAAGGGGGATGGGGGAGGGGAGATCCCACTGGAGGAAGGGGGATGGGGGAGGGAGATCCCACAGGAGGAAGGCGGACCGGGGAGGGGAGATCCCACAGGAGGAAGGGGTACGGGGGAGGGGAGATACCACAGGAGGAAGGGGGATGGGGCAGAGAGATCCCACAGGAGGAAGGGGGACGGGGGAGGGAGATCCCACTGGAGAAAGGGGGATGGGGGAGGGAGATCCCTCAGGAAGGGGGACGGGGCAGAGAGATCCCACAGGAGGAAGGGGGACGGGGGAGGGAGATACCACAGGAGGAATGTGGACGGGGGAGGGGAGATACCACACGAGGAAGGGGGACGGGGAGGAGAGATCCCACAGGAGGAAGGGGGATGGGGCAGAGAGATCCCACAGGAGGAAGGGGGACGGGGTAGGGAGATCCCACAAGAGGAAGGGGGACGAGGAAGAGTGATCCCACAGGGGGGAAGGTGGATGGGGGAGTGTGAGCCCTCAGGAGGGAACGGGGAGAGAGATCCCACAGGGGGAAGTGGGACGGGGGAGGGGAGATACCACAGGAGGAAGGGGGATGGGGCAGAGAGATCCCACAGGAGGAAGGGGGACGGGGGAGGGAGATCCCACAGGAGAAAGGGGGATGGGGGAGTGAGATCCCACAGGAAGGGGGACGGGGCAGAGAGATCCCACAGGAGGAAGGGGGACGGGGGAGGGAGATCCCACAGGAGAAAGGGGGATGGGTGAGGGAGATCCCACAGGAAGGGGGATGGGGCAGAGAGATCCCACAGGAGGTAGGGGGACGGGGCAGAGAGATCCCACAGGGGGAAGGGGGACGGGGGAGGGGAGATCCCACTGGAGGAAGGGGGATGGGGGAGGGGAGATCCCACTGGAGGAAGGGGGATGGGGGAGGGAAATCCCACAGGAGGAAGGGGGACCGGGGAGGGGAGATCCCACAGGAGGAAGGGGGACGGGGGAGGGGAGATACCACAGGAGGAAGGGGGATGGGGCAGAGAGATCCCACAGGAGGAAGGGGGACGGGGGAGGGAGATCCCACTGGAGAAAGGGGGATGGGGGAGGGAGATCCCACAGGAAGGGGGACGGGGCAGAGAGATCCCACAGGTGGAAGGGGGACGGGGGATGGAGATACCACAGGAGGAATGTGGACGGGGGAGGGGAGATACCACACGAGGAAGGGGGACGGGGAGGAGAGATCCCACAGGAGGAAGGGGGATGGGGCAGAGAGATCCCACAGGAGGAAGGGGGACGGGGTAGGGAGATCCCACAAGAGGAAGGGGGACTGGGAAGAGAGATCCCTAAGGGGGACGGGGGAGGGTGATCCCACTGGAGGAAGGGGGGCTGGGTAGAGGGATCCCACAGGGGGGTAGGTGGACGGGGAAGGGGATCCCACAGGAGGAAGTGGGACGGGGGAGTGAGATCCCACAGGAGGAAGGGAGACGGAGGAAGGGGATCCCACAGGGGGGAAGGGGGAGGCGGGAGGTAGAACCCACAGGGTGGAAGGCGGACGGGGATCCCAAAATGGGGAAATGGGAAGGGAGAGGGGGTCCCTCAGGGGGGAAGGGGGACGGGGCAGAGAGATCCCACAGGAGGAAGGGGGACTGGGAAGAGAGATCCCTAAGGAGGAAGGGGGACGGGGGAGGGTGATCCCACTGGAGGAAGGGGGGCGGGGTAGAGGGATCCCACAGGGGGGTAGGTGGACGGGGAAGGGGATCCCACAGGAGGAAGTGGGACGGGGGAGTGAGATCCCACAGGAGGAAGGGAGACGGGGGAAGGGGATCCCACAGGGGGGAAGGGGGAGGCGGGAGGTAGAACCCACAGGGGGGAAGGCGGACGGGGATCCCAAAATGGGGAAATGGGAAGGGAGAGGGTGTCCCTCAGGGGGGAAGGTGGATGGAGGAGGGGGATCCCATAGGGGGGATGGGGGACGGGGCAGAGAGATCCCACAGGAGGAAGGGGTACAGGGAAGAGAGATCCCACAGGAGGAAGGGGGACGGTGGAGGGAGATCCCACAGGAGGAAGGGGGACACGGGGGTCAGATCCCACAGGGGGATCCGGGACGGTGGAGAGGGATCCCAGTGTGGGGGAGGGGGAGGCGGGAGGGAGAACCCACACGGGGGAAGGGGGACGATGGAGAGGGATTCCACAGGGGTGAAGTGGGATACGGGAGGGAATTCCCACAGGGGGGAAGGGGAACGGGGATCCCAAAATGGGGAAGGGGGAAGGGGAGGGGGATCCCACAGGGGGGAAGGTGGACGGGGGAGGGGAGATCCCACTGGAGGAAGGGGGATGGGGGAGGGAGATCCCACAGGAGGAAGGGGGACCGGGGAGGGGAGATCCCACAGGAGGAAGGGGGACGGGGGAGGGGAGATACCACAGTAGGAAGGGGGATGGGGCAGAGAGATCCCACAGGAGGAAGGGGGACGGGGGAGGGAGATCCCACAGGAGAAAGGGGGATGGGGGAGGGAGATCCCACAGGAAGGCGGACGGGGCAGAGAGATCCCACAGGAGGAAGGGGGACGGGGCAGAGAGATCCCACAGGGGGAAGGGGGATGGGGGAGGGAGATACCACAGGAGGAAGGGGGACGGGGGAGGGAGATCCCACAGGAGGAAGGGGGACGGGGGAGGGAGATACCACAGGAGGAAGGGGGACGGGGGAGGGGAGATCCCACTGGAGGAAGGGGGATGGGGGAGGGAGATCCCACAGGAGGAAGGGGGACCGGGGAGGGGAGATCCCACAGGAGGAAGGGGGACGGGGGAGTGGAGATACCACAGGAGGAAGGGGCATGGGGCAGAGAGATCCCACAGGAGGAAGGGGGATGGGGCAGAGAGATCCCACAGGAGGAAGGGGGACGGGGTAGGGAGATCCCACAGGAGGAAGGGGGACTGGGAAGAGAGATCCCACAGGAGGAAGGGGGACGGGGGAGGGAGATCCCACAGGAGGAAGGGGGACGGGGGAGGGAGATACCACAGGAGGAAGGGGGATGGGGGAGTGGAGATCCCACTGGAGGAAGGGGGATGGGGGAGGGAGATCCCACAGGAGGAAGGGGGACCGGGGAGGGGAGATCCCACAGGAGGAAGGGGGACGGGGGAGGGGAGATACCACAGGAGGAAGGGGCATGGGGCAGAGAGATCCCACAGGAGGTAGGGGGACGGGGGAGTGAGATCCCACAGGAGGAAGGGAGACGGGGGAAGGGGATCCCACAGGGGGGAAGGGGGATGCGGGAGGTAGAACCCACAGGGGGGAAGGCGGACGGGGATCCCAAAATGGGGAAATGGGAAGGGAGAGGGGGTCCCTCAGGGGGGAAGGTGGATGGAGGAGGGGGATCCCATAGGGGGGATGGGGGACGGGGCAGAGAGATCCCACAGGAGGAAGGGGTACAGGGAAGAGAGATCCCACAGGAGGAAGGGGGACGGTGGAGGGAGATCCCACAGGAGGAAGGGGGACACGGGGGTCAGATCCCACAGGGGGATCCGGGACGGTGGAGAGGGATCCCAGTGGGGGGGAGGGGGAGGCGGGAGGGAGAACCCACACGGGGGAAGGTGGACGATGGAGAGGGATTCCACAGGGGTGAAGTGGGACACGGGAGGGAGATCCCACAGGGGGGAAGGTGGACGGGGGAGGGGTATCCCACAAGGGGGAAGTGGGACGGTGCAGAGAAATCCCACAGGGGGATGGGACGAGAGATCCCACAGGAGAAAGGGGGGCTGGGAAGAGAGATCCCTCAGGGGGAAGGGGGACGGGGGAGAGGGATCCCACAGGGGGAAGGGGGACGGGGGAGAGGGATCCCACAGGAGGAAGTGGGACGGGGGAGGAAGATCTCACAGTCGGAAGGGGGACGGGGGAGGGAGAGCCCACAGGTGGACGGGGGATGGGGCAGAGAGATCCACAGGGTGGAAGGGGGACGGGGAAGAGAGATCCCGCATGGGGTTGGGGGAGGGGGATCCCACGGGAGTAAAGGGGTCGGGGGTGGGAGATACCACAGGTGGACGGGGGATGGGGCAGAGAGATCCACAGGGTGGAAGGGGGACGGGGAAGAGAGATCCCACAGGGGGTTGGGGGAGGGGGATCCCACGGGAGTAAAGGGGTCGGGGGTGGGAGATCCCACAGGTGGACGGGGGATGGGGCAGAGAGATCCCACAGGAGGAAGGGGGACGTGGGAGGGAGATCCCACAGGAGGAAAGGGGACACGGGGGTCAGATCCCACAGGGGGATGGGGGACGGTGGAGAGGGATTCCTCAGGGGTGGAGGGGGACACGGGAGGGAGATCCCACAGGGGGGAAGGTGGACGGGGGAGGGGGATCCTACACGGGGGAAGGGGGACGGGGCAGAGAGATCCCACAGGATGTTGGGGGACGGGGACGAGAGATCCCACAGGAGAATGGGGGACGGGGAAGAGAGATCCCACGGCAGGAAGGGGGATGTGGCAGAGAGATATCATAGGAGGAAGGGGGACGGGGCAGAGAGATCCCACAGGAGAATGGGGGACGGGGAAGAGAGATCCCACGGCAGGAAGGGGGATGTGGCAGAGAGATCCCGGAGGAGGAAGGGGGACGGGGGAGAGGGATCCCACAGGGGGTAAGGTGGACGGGGGACGGAGAGTACGCAGGTGGGAAGGGGGAGAGAGATCCCACAGGAGGAAGGGGGACGAGGGAGAGAGATCCCAGAGGGGGGGATCACACAGGGGTGGTTTATCGGGGCAGGGGTATCCCACAGTTGGACGGGGGACGGGGCAGAGAGATCCCACAGGAGGAATGGGGACATGGGAGGGCGATCCCACAGGGGGAAGGGGGACACGGGAGTCAGATCCCACAGGAGGAAGGGGGACGAGGGAGAGGGATCCCACAGGGGGGAAGGTGGATGGGGGAGTGTGAGCCCTCAGGAGGGAAGGGGGAGAGAGATCCCACAGGGGGAAGGGGGACGGGGAAGAGAGATCCCACGGTAGGAAGGGTGATGTGGCAGAGAGATATCACAGGAGGAAGGGGGACAGGGGAGTCAGATCCCACAGGGGGAAGGGGGACGGGGGAGAGGGATCCCACAGGGGGGATGGTAGATGGGGGACGGAGAGCCCGCAGGTGGGAAGGGGGAGAGAGATCCCACAGGGGGGAAGGTGGACGGGGGAGGGTGATCCCACGGGGGGAAGGTGGACGGGGGAGGGGGATCCCTCAGGGGGAAGGGGGACGAGGGAGGTGGGTCCCACAGGGGGAAGGGGGATGGCGCCGAGGGCTCCGACAGGAGGAAGGGGGATGGGGGAGGAAGATCTCACAGTCTGAAGGGGGACGGGGGATGGAGATCCCACAGGAGGAAGGGGGGCGGGGGATGGAGTTCCCACAGGAGGAAGGGGGACATGGGAGGGCGATCCCACAGGAGGAAGGGGGACACTGGAGTCAGATCCCACACGGGGATGGGGATGGGGGAGAGGGATCCCACAGGGGGGAAGGGGGAGGCGGGAGGGAGAACCCACACCGAGGAAGAGGGACGGGGGAGCAGGATCCCACAGGGGGAAGGGGGACGGTGGAGAGCGATTCCAGAGGGGGGAAGGGGGACACGGGAGGGAGATCCCACAGGAGGGAAGGGGGACGGGGGAGGGTGATCCCACACGGGGAAGGGGGACGGGGCAGAGAGATCCCACAGGAGTTTGGGAGACGGGGACGAGAGATCCCACGGTAGGAAGGGGGATGTGGCTGAGAGATCCCACAGGAGAAAGGGAGACGGGGCAGAGAGATCCCACGGTAGGAAGGGGGATGTGGCTGAGAGATCCCACAGGAGAAAGGGAGACGGGGCAGAGAGATCCCACAGGAGGATGGGTGACGGGGCAGAGAGATCCCACAGGATCTTGGGGGACGGGGACAATAGATCCCACAGGAGAATGGGGGACGGGGAAGAGGGAGCCCACGGTAGGAAGGGGGATGTGGCAGAGAGATATCATAGGAGGAAGGGGGACAGGGGAGTCAGATCCCACAGGGGGAAGGGGGACGGGGGAGAGGGATCCCACAGGGGGGAAGGTAGACGGGGGACGGAGAGCCCGCAGGTGGGAAGGGGGACGGGGGAGGGGGACCCCTCAGGGAGGAAGGGGGACGGGGGAGAGAGATCCCACAGGAGGAAGGGGGACGGGGAGGGAGATCCCACAGGAGGAAGGGGGACGGGGAAGAGAGATCCCACAGGAGGAAGGGGGATGGGGGAGTCAGATCCCACAGGGGGGAAGGGGGACGAGGGAGAGGGATCCCACAGGAAGAAGGGGGACAGGGGAGTCAGATCCCACAGGGGGGAAGGGGGATGAGGGAGAGGGATCCCACGGGGGGAAGGTGGATGGGGAGTGTGATCCCACGGGGGGAAGGTGGACGGGGGAGGGGGACCCCTCAGGGAGGAAGGGGGACGGGGGAGAGAGATCCCACAGGAGGAAGGGGGACGGGGAGGGAGATCCCACAGGAGGAAGGGGGACGGGGAAGAGAGATCCCACAGGAGGAAGGGGGATGGGGGAGGAAGATCTCACAGTCGGAAGCGGGACGGGGGATGGAGATCCCACAGGAGGAAGGGGGACGTGGGAGGGCGATCCCGCAGGAGGAAGGGGGACACGGGAGTCAGATCCCACAGGGGGAAGGGGGACGGTGGAGAGGGATTCCAGATGGGGGAAGTGGGAGGCGGGAGGGAGTACCCACAGGGGGGAAGGGGGACGGGGGATGCAAGATCCCACAAGGGGAAGGGGGACGGTGGAGAGGGATTCCACAGGGGTGAAGGGGGACACGGGAGTTAGATACCACAAGGGAGAAGGGGGACGGGGATCCCAAAATGGGGAAGGGGGAGGGGGATCCCACAGGGGGAAGGTGGACGGGGGAGGGGGATCCCACAGCGGGGAAGGGGTACGGGGCAGAGAGATCCCACAGGAAGAAGGGGGACAGGGAAGAGAGATCCCACAGGAGGAAGGGAGATTGGGCAGAGAGATCCCACAGGAAGAAGGGGGACAGGGAAGAGAGATCCCACAGGAGGAAGGGAGATTGGGCAGAGAGATCCCACAGGTGGATGTGGGACGGGGATGAGAGATCCCACGGTAGGAATGGGGAATGTGGCAGAGAGATCCCACAGGAGAGAAGGGGGACTTTGATAGGGAGATCCCAGAGGAGGGAAGGGGGACGGGGGAGAGGGATCCCACCGGGGGAAGAGGGACGGGGGAGGGGAATCCCACAGGGGGTAAGGTGGACGGGGGAGGGGGATCCACAGGGTCGAAGGGGGACGGGGAAGAGAGATCCCACAGGGGGTTGGGGGAGGGGGATCCCACGGGAGTAAAGTGGTCGGGGGTGGGAGATCCCACAGGTGGACGGGGGATGGGGGAGGGGGATCCCACGGGAGTAAAGGGGTTGAGGGTGGGAGATACCACAGGTGGACGGGGGATGGTGCAGAGAGATCCCACAGGAGGAAGGGGGACGTGGGAGGGAGATCCCAAAGGAGGAAAGGGGACACGGGGGTCAGATCCCACAGGGGGATGGGGGACGGTGGAGAGGGATTCCACAGGGGTGTAGGGGGACACGGGAGGGAGATACCACAGGGGGGAAGGGGGACGGGAATCCCAAAATGGGGAAGGGTCAAGGGGAGGGGGATCCCACAGGGGGGAAGTTGGATGGGGGAGGGGGATCCCACACGGGCGAAGGGTGACGGGGCAGAGAAATCCCACAGGATGTTATGGGACGGGGACGAGAGATCCCACGGTAGGAAGGGTGATGTGGCAGAGAGATCCCAGAGGAGGAAGTGGGACGGGGCAGAGAGATCCCACAGGTGGATGTGGGATGGGGATGAGAGATCCCACGGTAGGAATGGGAATGTGGCAGAGAGATCCCACAGGAGAGAAGGGGGACTTTGGTAGGGAGATCCCACAGAAGGTAAGGGGGACCGGGGAGAGGGATCCCACAGGGGGAAGAGGGATGGGGGAGTGGGATCCCACATAGGGGGACGGGGGAGGGGTATCCCACAGGGTGTAAGGGGGACGGGGCAGAGAGATCCCACAGGTGGACGGGGGACGGGGCAGAGAGATCCCACAGGAGGAAGGGGGACGTGGGAGGGAGATCCCACAGGAGGAAGGGGGACGGGGGTGTGGGATCCCACAGGAGGAAGGGGGACGGGGGTGTGGGGTCCCACAGGAGTAAGGAGGACGGGGGAGGAAGATCCCACAGGGGGGAAAGTGGATGGGGGAGGGGGATCCCACAGGAGGAAGGGGGACGTGGCAGAGATCCAGCAGGTGGACGGGGGACGGGGCAGAGAGATCTCACAAGATGAAGGTGGACGTGGGAGGCAGATCCCACAGGGGGGAAGGGGGCAGGAGGGAGAACCCACAGGGGGGAAGGGGACACGGGAGGGAGATCCCACAGGGGGGAATGGGGACGGGGCAGAGAGATCCCACAGGAGGAAGGGGGACGTGGGAGTGCGATCCCACAGGAGGAAGGGGGACGTGGGAGGGCGATCCCACAGGAGGAAGGGGGACGTGGGAGGGCGATCCCACAGGAGGAAGTGGGTCACGGGAGTCAGATTCCACACCGGGGACGATGGAGAGGGATCCCACAGTGGGGAAGGGGGAGGCGGTAGGGAGATCCCACGGGGGGAAGGGGGACAGGGGAGCAAGATCCCACAGGGGGAAGGGGGACAGTAGAGAGGGATTCCACAGGGGTGAAGGGGGACGGGAATCCCTAAATGGGGAAGGGGGAAGGGGGATGGGTATTCTACGGGGGGAAGGTGGACGGGGGAGGGGGATCCCACAGGAGGGAAGGGGGACGGGGGAGGGAGAGCCCACAGGACAGAAGGGGGACGGGGGAGTGTGAGCCCACAGGAGGAAGTGGGACGGGGCAGAGAGATCCCACAGGAGGTTGGGGGATGGGGAAGAGAGATCCCACGGTAGGAAGGGGGATGTGGCAGAGAGATCCCACAGGAGTGAAGGGGGACGTGTCAGGAGATCCCACAGGAGGGAATTGGGACGGGGGAAAGAGATCCCACAGGAGGACGGGGAACGGGGGTGGGAGAGACCACAGGAAGGAAGGAGGACACGGATGGGAGACCCACAGGAGGAAAGGGGGAACGGGGAGGGAGAGTCCACAGGTGGGAAGGGGGAAGGGGCAGTGAGAACCCTCAGGAGGAATGAAGACGGTGTACGGAGATCCCACAGGAGGAAGGGGGATGGTGGAGAGAGATCCCGCAGGGGGAAGGGGGAGTGAGGTCCCGCAGGAGGAAGAGGGATGGGGGAGAGAGATCCCACTGGAGGAAGGGGGATAGGGAACAGAGGCCCAACAGCAGGAAGCGGGATGCGGAAGAGAGATACCTCTGGATGAATGTGTATGGAAAAGACAGATCCCACAGGAGGAAGGGGGATGTGGAACAGAGATCCACAAAAGGAAGGGGGATTGGGGAGAGAGATCCCACAGAGTGAAGGGGGATGGGGAAGAGATCCCACAGGTGGAAGGGGGATGGGGGAGAGAGATCCCACAGGAGGAAGTGAAGAGGGATCCCACAGGAGGAAGTGGGCTGGGGGAAAGAGATCCCTTAGGAGGGTGGGGGAATGGGAAGAGAGATCCCACAGGAGGAAGGGGGATGGGGAAGAGAGATACTACAGAAGGAAGGGGGATGGGGGAGAGAGATCCCACAGGAGGAAGGGGGATGGGGAAGAGATCCCACAGGTGGAAGGGGGATGGGGGAGAGAGATCCCACAGGAGGAAGTGAGATGGAGAAGAGGGATCCCACAGGAGGAAGTGGGATGGGGAAGAGAGATACTACAGAAGGAAGGGGGATGGGGGAGAGAGATCCCACAGGAGGAAGGGGGATGGGGAAGAGAGATACTACAGAAGGAAGGGGGATGGGGGAGAGAGATCCCACAGGAGGAAGGGGGATGGGGCAGAGAGATCCCACAGGAGGAAGGGGGATGGGGGAGAGAGATACTACAGAAGGAAGGGGGATGGGGGAGAGTGATCCCACAGGAGGACGGGGAACGGGGGTGGGAGAGACCACAGGAAGGAAGGAGGACACGGATGGGAGACCCACAGGAGGAAAGGGGGAACGGGGAGGGAGAGTCCACAGGTGGGAAGGGGGAAGGGGCAGTGAGAACCCTCAGGAGGAATGAAGACGGTGTACGGAGATCCCACAGGAGGAAGGGGGATGGTGGAGAGAGATCCCGCAGGGGGAAGGGGGAGTGAGGTCCCGCAGGAGGAAGAGGGATGGGGGAGAGAGATCCCACTGGATGAAGGGGGATAGGGAACAGAGGCCCAACAGCAGGAAGCGGGATGCGGAAGAGAGATACCTCTGGATGAATGTGTATGGAAAAGACAGATCCCACAGGAGGAAGGGGGATGTGGAACAGAGATCCACAAAAGGAAGGGGGATTGGGGAGAGAGATCCCACAGAGTGAAGGGGGATGGGGAAGAGATCCCACAGGTGGAAGGGGGATGGGGGAGAGAGATCCCAAAAGAGGAAGGGGGAAGTGGCAGACAGATCCCACAGGAGGAAGGGAGATGGAGAAGAGGGATCCCACAGGAGGAAGGGGGCTGGGGCAAAGAGATTCCTTAGGAGTGTGGGGGAATGGGAAGAGAAATCCCACAGGAGGAAGGGGGATGGGGGAGAGAGATCCCACAGGAGGAAGGGGGATGGGGAAGAGATCCCACAGGAGGAAGGGGGATGGGGAAGAGAGATACTACAGAAGGAAGGGGGACGGGGGAGCAAGATTCCACAGGGGAAAGGGGGACGGTGGAGAGGGATTCCACAGGGGTGAAGGGGGACACGGGAGGGAGATCCCACAGGGGGGAAGTGGGTCGGGGATCCCAAAATGGGGAAGGGTGAAAGGGAGGGGGATCCTACACGGGGGAAGGGGGACGGGGCAGAGAAATGCCACAGGAGGATGGGGGAAGGGGTCGAGAGATTCCACAGGAGAAAGGGGGACGGGGGACGGAGAGCCCGCAGGTGGGAAGGGGGAGAGAGATCCCACAGGAGGAAGTGGGATGAGGGAGAGAGATCCCACAGGGGTGAAGGTGGACGGGGGAGGGGGATCACACAGGGGTTAAGTTGATCGGGGGAGTGGGATCCCACAGGAGGATGGGGGACGATGAAGAGAGATCCCACAGGAGGAAGGGGAATGTGGCAGAGAGATCCCACAGGAGGAAGGGAGATGGGGCAGAGAGATCCCACAGGTGGATGTGGGACGGGGATGAGAGATCCCACGGTAGGAATGGGGAATGTGGCAGAGAGATCCCACAGGAGAGAAGGGGGTCTTTGGTAGGGAGATCCCACAGGAGGTAAGGGAGACGGGGCAGATAGATCCCACAGGTGGATGTGGGACAGGGATGAGAGATCCCACGGTAGGAAGGGGGATGTGGCAGAGAGATCCCACAGGAGAGAAGGGGGACTTTGGTAGGGAGATCCCACAGGTAAGGGGGACGGGGGAGAGGGATCCCACAGGGGGAAGAGGGATGGGGGAGTGGGATCCCACATAGGGGGACGGGGGAGGGGTATCCCACAGGGTGTAAGGGGGACGGGGCAGAGAGATCCCACAGGTGGACGGGGGACGGGGCAGAGAGATCCCACAGGAGGAAGGGGGACGTGGGAGGGAGATCCCACAGGAGGAAGGGGGACGGGGGTGTGGGATCCCACAGGAGTAAGGGGGACGGGGGTGGAAGATCCCAAAGGAAAAAGGGGCACAGGGGAGGAAGATCCCACAGGAGGAAGGGGGACGGGGGTGTGGGGTCCCACAGGAGTAAGGAGGACGGGGGAGGAAGATCCCACAGGGGGGAAGGGGGACGGGGGAGGGAGATCCCACAGGAGGAAGGGGGATGGGGAGGAGTGATCCCACAGGGTGAAGGGGGACGGGGGAGGGAGATCCCACAGGAGGAAGGGGTACGGGGAAGAGAAATCCCACAGGGGGGAAAGTGGATGGGGGAGGGGGATCCCACAGGAGGAAGGGGGACGTGGCAGAGATCCAACAGGTGGACGGGGGACGGGGCAGAGAGATCTCACAAGATGAAGGTGGATGTGGGAGGCAGATCCCACAGGGGGGAAGGGGGCAGGAGGGAGAACCCACAGGGGGGAAGGGGACACGGGAGGGAGATCCCACAGGGGGGAATGGGGACGGGGCAGAGAGATCCCACAGGAGGAAGGGGGACGTGGGAGGGCGATCCCACAGGAGGAAGGGGGACGTGGGAGGGCGATCCCACAGGAGGAAGTGGGTCACGGGAGTCAGATTCCACACCGGGGACGATGGAGAGGGATCCCACAGTGGGGAAGGGGGAGGCGGTAGGGAGATCCCACGGGGGGGACAGGGGAGCAAGATCCCACAGGGGGAAGGGGGACAGTAGAGAGGGATTCCACAGGGGTGAAGGGGGACGGGAATCCCTAAATGGGGAAGGGGGAAGGGGGATGGGTATTCTACGGGGGGAAGGTGGACGGGGGAGGGGGATCCCACAGGAGGGAAGGGGGACGGGGGAGGGCGAGCCCACAGGACAGAAGGGGGACGGGGGAGTGAGAGCCCACAGGAGGAAGGGGGACGGGGGAGGGCGAGCCCACAGGACAGAAGGGGGACGGGGGAGGCAGATCCCATAGTGGGGATGGGGGAGGGTTACCACGGGGGGGAAGGGGGACGGGGGAGGGAGAGCCCACAGGAGGGAAGGGGGACGGGGGAGGGAGAGCCCACTGGAGAGAAGGGGGACGGGGGAGTGAGAGCCCACAGGAGGAAGGGGGACGGGGCAGAGAGATCCCACAGGAGGTTGGGGGACGGGGATGAGAGATCCCACGGTAGGAAGGGGGATGTGGCAGAGAGATCCCACAGGAGAGAAGGTGGACTTTGGTAGGGAGATCCCACAGGAGGGAAGGGGGAATGGGGGAGAGAGATCCCACAGGAGGGAAAGGGGTACCGGGGAGGGAGATCCCACAGGAGGAAGGGGGACAGGGGAGGGAGATCCCACAGGAGGGAAGGGGGACGGGGTAGCGAGATCCCACAGGAGGGAAGGTGACGGGGGAGGGAGATCCCACAGGAGGGAAGGTGACGGGGGAGGGAGATCCCACAGGTGGAAAGGGGGATGGGGCAGAGAGATTCCGCAGGGGGAAGGGGGATGGGGGTGAGAGTCCGACAAGCGTAAGGGGGAAGTGGCAGAGAGATCCCACAGGAGGAAGGGAGATGGAGAAGAGGGATCCCACAGGAGGAAGTGGGCTGGCGCAAAGAGATCCCTTAGGAGTGTGGGGGAATGGGAAGAGAAATCCCACAGGAGGAAGGGGGATAGGGGAGAGAGATCCCACAGGAGGAAGGGGGATGGGGAAGAGATCCCACAGGAGGAAGGGGGACAGGGGAGGGAGATCCCACAGGAGGGAAGGGGGACGGGGTAGTGAGATCCCACAGGAGGAAAGCTGACGGGGGAGGGAGATCCCACAGGAGGGAAGGTGATGGGGGAGGGAGATCACACAGGTGGGAAGGGAGACGGGTTAGGGAGATCCCACAGGAGGGAAGGGGGATGGGGGAGTGGGATACCACAGGTGGGAAGGGGGACACGGGTGGGAGACACACAGGTGGGAAGGGGGACCGGGGGAGGGAGAGCCCACAGGAAGGAAGGGGGACGGCCGAGGGATATCCCATAGTTGGGAAAGGGTATGTGGCAGAGAGATCCCACTGGAGTGAAGGGGGACGTGTCAGGAGATCCCACTGGAGGGATTTGGGACGGGGGAAAGAGATCCCACAGGAGGACGGGGAACGGGGGAGGGAGAGACCACAGGAAGGAAGGAGGACACGGATGGGAGACCCACAGGAGGAAATGGGGACCGGGGAGGGTGAGACCACAGGAAGGAAGGAGGACACGGATGGGAGACCCACAGGAGGAAATGGGGACCGGGGAGGGTGAGTCCATAGGAGGGAAGGGGGAGGGGGGTAGGAGAGCCCATAGGAGGGACGGGGGAAGGGGCAGAGAGAACCCTCAGGAGGAATGGAGACGGTGTACGGAGATCCCACAGGAGGAAGGGGGATGGTGGAGAGAGATCCCGCAGGAGGAAGGGGGATGGTGGAGAGAGATCCCTTAGGAGTGTGGGGGAATGGGAAGAGAAATCCCACAGGAGGAAGGGGGATGGGGGAGAGGGATCCCACAGGAGGAAGGGGGATGGGGAAGATCCCACTGGAGGAAGGGGGATGGGGAAGAGAGATACAACAGAAGGAAGGGGGATGGGGGAGAGAGATCCCACAGGAGGAAGGGGGATGGGGCAGAGAGATCCCAAAGGAGGAAGGGGGATGGGGGAGAGAGATCCCACAGGGGGAAGGGGGATGGGGCAGAGAGATTCCGCAGGAGGAAGGGGGATGGGGGAGAGAGATCCCACAGGGGGAAGGGGGAAGTGGCAGAGAGATCCCACAGGAGGAAGGGAGATGGAGAAGAGGGATCCCACAGGAGGAAGTGGGCTGGCGCAAAGAGATCCCTTAGGAGGGAAAGGGGTACCGGGGAGGGAGATCCCACAGGAGGAAGGGGGACGGGGTAGCGAGATCCCACAGGAGGGAAGGTGACGGGGGAGGGAGATCCCACAGGAGGGAAGGTGACGGGGGAGGGAGATCCCACAGGTGGGAAGGGGGACGGGGTAGGGAGATCCCACAGGAGGGAAGGGGGATGGAGGAGTGGGATCCCACAGGTGGGAAGGGGGACACGGGTGGGAGACACACAGGTGGGAAGGGGGACCGGGGGAGGGAGAGCCCACAGGAAGGAAGGGGGACGGCCGAGGGAGATCCCACAGTTGGGAAGGGGGACGGGTTAGGAAGATCCCACAGGAGGGACGGGTGACCGGGGAGGGAGAGCCCACAGAGGGGAAGGGGGACGGGGGTGGGGTATCCCACAGGAGGAAGCTGGGCGTGAGAGGCGGATCCCACGGGGGGGGAGGCGGGGCGGGGGAGGGAGATCACACAGGAGGAAGGGGGACGGGGGAGGGAGATCCCACGGGAGGGAAGGGGTACCGGGGAGGGAGATCCCACAGGAGGGAAGGTGACGGGGGAGGGAGATCCCACAGGTGGGAAGGGGGACGGGGTAGGGAGATCCCACAGGAGGAAGCTGGGCGTGAGAGGCGGATCCCACGGGGGGGGAGGCGGGGCGGGGGAGGGAGATCACACAGGAGGAAGGGGGACGGGGGAGGGAGATCCCACGGGAGGGAAGGGGTACCGGGGAGGGAGAGCCCGCCAGTGGGAAGTGGGTGGAAGAGCCCACAGGAGGGAAGGGGGATGGGGAAGAGTGATCCCACGGTAGGAAGGGGGATGTGGCAGAGAGATCCCACAGGAGTGAAGAGGGACGTGTCAGGAGATCCCACAGGAGGGAATTGGGACGGGGGAAAGAGATCCCACAGGAGGACGGGGAACGGGGGAGGGAGAGACCACAGGAAGGAAGGAGGACACGGATGGGAGACCCACAGGAGGAAAGGGGGACAGGGGAGGGAGAGTCCATAGGTGGGAAGGGGGAGGGGGCAGAGAGAACCCTCAGGAGGAATGAAGACGGTGTACGGAGATCCCACAGGAGGAAGGGGGATGGTGGAGAGAGATCCCGCAGGGGGAAGGGGGAGCGAGGTCCCGCAGGAGGAAGAGGGATGGGGGAGAGAGATCCCACTGGAGGAAGGGGGATAGGGAACAGAGGCCCAACAGCAGGAAGCGGGATGCGGAAGAGAGATACCTCAGGATGAATGTGTATGGAAAAGACAGATCCCACAGGAGGAAGGGGGATGTGGAACAGAGATCCACAAGAGGAAGGGGGATTGGGGAGAGAGATCCCACAGTGTGAAGGGGGATGGGGAAGAGATCCCACAGGTGGAAGGGGGATGGGGGAGAGAGATCCCAAAAGAGGAAGGGGGAAGTGGCAGACAGATCCCACAGGAGGAAGGGAGATGGAGAAGAGGGATCCCACAGGAGGAAGGGGGCTGGGGCAAAGAGATTCCTTAGGAGTGTGGGGGAATGGGAAGAGAAATCCCACAGGAGGAAGGGGGATGGGGGAGAGAGATCCCACAGGAGGAAGGGGGATGGGGAAGAGATCCCACAGGAGGAAGGGGGATGGGGAAGAGAGATACTACAGAAGGAAGGGGGACGGGGGAGCAAGATTCCACAGGGGAATGGGGGACGGTGGAGAGGGATTCCACAGGGGTGAAGGGGGACACGGGAGGGAGATCCCACAGGGGGGAAGTGGGTCGGGGATCCCAAAATGGGGAAGGGTGAAAGGGAGGGGGATCCTACACGGGGGAAGGGGGACGGGGCAGAGAAATGCCACAGGAGGTTGGGGGAAGGGGACGAGAGATTCCACAGGAGAAAGGGGGACGGGGGACGGAGAGCCCGCAGGTGGGAAGCGGGAGAGTGATCCCACAGGGGGGAAGGGGGACGGGCGAGTGGGATACCTCAGGGGGGAAGGGGGACGAGGGAGGTGGGTCCCACAGGGGGAAGGGGGACGGCGCCGAGGGATCCCACAGGGTTAAGGGGGACGGAGCAGAGAGTTACCACAGGCGGAAGGGGGACGGGGGAGGAAGATCGCACAGGTGGACGGGGGACGGGGCAGTGAGATCCCACAGGAGGAAGGGGGACGATGGAGAGGGATCCCACAGGGGGGAAGGTGGACGAGAGAGTGGGATCACACAGGGGGGAAGGGGGACAGGGGAGCAAGATCCCACAGGGTGAAGGGGGACAGTAGAGAGGGATTCCACAGGGGTGAAGGGGTACGGGGATCCCTAAATGGGGAAGGGGGAAGGGGGATGGGTATCCAACGGGGGGAAGGTGGACGGGGGTGTGGGATCCCACAGGGGGGAAGGGGGACGGGACAGAGAAATCCCACAGGAGGATGGGGGACGGGGAAGTGAGATCCCATGGTAGGAAGGGGGATGAGGCAGAGAGATCCCACAGGAGGAAGGGGGACAGGGGAGGCAGATCCCACAGGGGAAAGGGGGACGGGGGAGAGGGAACCCACAGCGGGTAAGGTGGACGGGGGACGGAGAACACGCAGGTGGGGAGAGAGATCCGACTGGAGGAAGGGGGACGAGGGAGAGTGATCCCACAGGGGGGAAGGTGGACGAGGGAGTGGGATCACACAGGAGTGAAGGTGATCGGGGGAGGGGTATCCCACAGGTGGACGGGGGACGGGGCAGAGAGATTCCACAGGAGGAAGGGGGACGTGGGAGGGAGATCCCACAGGAGGAAGGGGGACACGGGGGTCAGATCCCACAGGGGCGAAGGGGGAGGCGGGAGGGAGAACGCACAGGGGGGAAGGTGGACGGGGGAGCAGGATCCTACAGGGGGAAGGGGGACGGTGGAGAGGGATTCCACAGGGGTGGGGGACATGGAAGGGAGATCCCACAAGGGGCAAGGGGGACGGGGTTCCCAAAATGGGGAAGGGGGAAGGAGGAGGGTGATCCCACCGGGGGGAATGGGTACGGGGCAGAGAGATCCCAGTGGAAGAAGGGGGACGGGGCAGAGAGATCCCATAGGAGGAAGGGAGATGGGGCAGAGAGATCCCACAGGAGGATTTGGGAAGGGGATGAGAGATCCCACAGGAGAGAAGGGGGACTTTGGTAGGGAGATCCCACAGGAGGGAAGGGGGAATGTGGGAGAGAGATCCCACAGGAGGGAAAGGGGTACCGGGGAGGGATATCCCCCAGGTGGGAAGAGGGATGGGGGAGGGGGATCCCACAGGTGGGAAGGGGGACGGCCGAGGGAGATCCCACAGTTGGGAAGGGGGACGGGTTAGGAAGATCCCACTGGAGGGACGGCTGACCGGGGAGGGAGAGCCCCCAGGAGGGAAGGGGTACGGGGGAGAGAGATCCCACAGGAGGGAAGGGATATGGGGGAGGGTGAGCCCCCAGGAGGGAAGGGGCACAGGGGTGAGAGATCCCACGGGGGGGAAGGGGGACGGGGGAGAGGGATCCCACAGGAGGAAGGGGGACGGGGGTGTGGGATCCCACAGGAGTAAGGGGGACGGGGGAGGAAGATCCCAAAGGAAAAAGGGGCACGGGGGAGGAAGATCCCACAGGTGGAAAGGGGATGGGGGAGAGAGATCCCACAGGAGGAAGGGGGATGGGGCAGAGAGATCCCACAGGAGGAAGGAGCATGGGGAAGTGAGATCCAACAGGAAGAGGGGGCAAAGGAGCTGAGGACTCACAGGAGGAAGGTGTTAGGAAAGAGAGATCTCTCGGAAGGAAGGGGGATCGGGAAGAGAGATCCCATTAGAGGAAGGGGGATTGGGAACAGAGGCCCAACAGCAGGAAGCAGGATGCAGGATACCTCAGGATACCTCAGGAAAAGACAGATCCCAAAGGAGGAAGGGGGATGTGGAAGAGAGATCCCACAAAAGGAAGGGGGATTGGGGAGGGAGATCCCACAGGAGGAAGGGGGATGCTGAGGAGAGATCCAACAGCAGAAAGGGGGAGTGGAAACAGAGAGCCCAGAGAATGAATGGGGGACGGGAACGTGAGATCCCACAGGTGGATTGCTACCCGTCCCACGTGATGGTGAGGCTAGAAATAATGCAGCTAAATACGTGGCTGAGGGGATGGTACATGATGGAGGGGTTCATGTTTCTGGACAATTGGGCTTTTTCCAGGGGAGGTGTGACCAGTTCGAATTGGGCAGTTTGCACCTGAACTGGAGGGGAACTAACATCCTTATCGGTAGGCTAGCAAGTTCTGCTCTGGGGGTTTTAAACAAGGTTGCAGGGGGACGGGGCAGAGTTTTAGAGCAGATAGTGATGTGGAGGAGGATAATGGTCATGCAAGGAATGCCTGTATAGACAGATATCAATGGTTTGTCGGTGATAGAAATGTTCTCAGGTGCATCTATTTCAATGCAAGGAGTATTGTGTGTAAGGCAGATGAGTTTAGGGCGTGGATTGGCACATGATGATCTCGACATTATTGCTATTAGTAAGACTTGGTTTGCAGGAGGGGCAGGACTGGCAGCTTCATGTTCTGAGGTTACGTTGTTTCAGACGTGATAGAGGGGGAGGGATGAAAGGGGGAGGAGTGGCATTACTAGTCAGGGGAATCTCACAGCTGTGTGCAGACGGGACAGCCCGGAGGGCTCGTCTACAGAGGCCGTATGGGTGGAGCTGAGGAACGGGAAAGCTGTGACCACACTAATAGGGTATTATTATATACGGCCCAATCGGAGGAGCAAGTCTGTTGAGAGTTAGCACACCAATGTAAGAAACAGAAATTTGTAATCGTAGGGGATTTTAACTTCCCACATATTGACCTGGACTCCCACTCTGTGAAAGGGTTAGATGGCGTGGAGTTTGTCAAATGTGTTCAGGAAAGTTTTCTAAATCAATACATTGAGGTACCAACAAGAGAGGGTGCAGTACCTGATCTATTAGGGAATCAGACAGGTCAGGTGACAGAAGTATGTGTCAGCGAACATTTTGTGTCCAGTGACCATAATGTCATTAGTTTCAAGATAATTATGGATAAGGATAGGACTGGTCTACCAGTTAAGGTTTTGAATTGGAGAAGGGCCAATTTGGTGGAAATGAGAGAGGATCTGGGAAGAGTGGATTGGGATAAGTTGTTTTCTGGCAATGATGTATTCAGTAAGTGGAGTTACTGAACTGCGCTTACATCCTGAGTTTGCTTGTTCCTGCCAGGATTAATGGCAAAGTTAACAGGGATAGGGAACCTTGTTTTTCAAGGGATATTGGCGATCTGGTTAAGTACGTGTTTAGCAGGTACAGGCAACAAGGAACAAATGAGATACTTGAAGAGTATAGAGAATGTAAGGGAATACTAAAGAAGGAAATCAGGAAGGCAAAAAGAAGACATGAGGTTGTGTTGGCAGATAATGTGAAGGTAAACCCGAAGGGTTTCTACAAGTATATTAAGAGTAAAAGGATAGTAAAGGACAAAATTGGTCCCCTAGAAGATCAGAGTGGTTGTCTATGTGTGGAGCATCACGAGATGGGGAAGATCTTAAACAGTTTTTTGCGTCAGTGTCTACTTAGAAAACTGGCATAGTGGATATGGAATTAACGGAAACAAACAGTAGTGTCATGGAACGCGGCCAGTGAGTGAGTGGGCCAGTGAGGGAGTGGAAATATGAGGCTTTGACTTGAGAGATTCTGGCAGTTTTGGCAATTGGACTGTGCAAATCAAGACAACCAAGATTTGAATAGCTCAGACTCAGCAGAAAGCAGCTGATTGACCAAGCAGTTTGAAAAGCTCGAACAAATAAATAGAGGGGTAGCTCAAGCTGAGCGGCCCGTGGAAAGCGGCCAGTGAGAGAGTGGAGATTTGAGGCTTTGACAGGTCTTTACAATGCCTCCTGAGACGGTGATGTGCCTCTCCTGTGAGATGAGGCAGTCTTGGGGGAAATCCCCTCTTCTGCAGAGTCACATCTGCCAGAAGTGCTTGCGGCTGGGCGATCTGGAAGACCGTGTGAGGAATCCGGAGCCGTAGCTGGATGACCTTCGACTCATAAGGGAGAATGAGGCTGCCATAGATGAGAGCTACAGGGGGATAGTCACACCTAGGCTGCCGGAAGCAGGTCGTTGGGTGACAGTCCGAGGGGGGAAAGCGAAGGAGAGTAGACAGGTAGTGCAGAGCACTCGTGTAGCCATTCCCCTGAATAATAAGTTCACCGTCCTGGATACTGTTGGTGAGGACGACCGACCAGGTGTGAGCCACGGTGGCAGGGCCTCTGGCACTGAGTCTGACCCTGTGGTGTAGAAGGGTGGGACGGAGTGGAGGAGAGCTGTCGTCATTGGAGACTCTATAGTCAGGGGAGCAGAGAGGAGATTTTTTGGACGTGAGAAGGAAACCCGCGTGGTTTGTTGCCTCCCGGGTACCAGGGTCCGGGTTGTCTCTGACAGGGTGCATGACATCCTGGTACGAGAGGGAAAGCAACCAGAAGTCGTGATACATATTGGTACCAACGACATAGGCAGGAAGAGGGATGAGGTCCTGAAGTGTGAGTTTCGGGAACTAGGCAGAAGGCCGAAGAAGAGGACCTCAAGGGTGGTGTTCTCAGGATTGTTGCCAGTACTACGTGATAGTGAGGGTAAGAATTGGAGGAGATGGCAGTTGAATGCGTGGCTGAGGAGTTGCTGCAGGGGACGGGGTTTTAGATTTTTGGACAACTGGGATCTCTTCTGGGGAAGGTGGGACCTGTACAGATTGGCTGGGTTGCACCTGAACTCGAGGGGGAGCAATATCCTTGCTGGTAGGTTTGCTAGCATGTTTCGGGAGGGTTTAAACTAATTTGCAAGGGGGATGGGACCCAGAGCGATAGAGCAGTGAAGAAACTGCATGGAGTAAAGCCAGATCTGACACATAGAGAGGCTTTGAGGAAAGGGCAGCAGAATAAAGGGTATAAAGGCAGTAAGGTTGAAGGGCTAAAGTGCGTGTACTTCAATGCAAGAAGAATCTGGAACAAAAGTGATGAACTGAGAGCTTGGATACTTATATGGAATTATGATGTAGTGGCCATTACGGAGACTTGGCGGCACCAGGACAGGAATGGATTCTCAATATTCCTGGATTTCAGTGCTTTCAAAAGGATAGAGAGGGGGGAAAAGGGCAGGACGGGTGGCATTACTGGTCAGGAATACTATTGCAGCTACAGAAAGGGTGGGTAATATAGCAGGATCCTCTTTTGATTCAGTATGGGTGGAAGTCAGGTACAGGAAGCAAGCAGTTACTCTACCGGGGTATTCTACAGGCCCCCAGGTTGCAGCAGAGATACCGAGGAGCAGATTGGGAGGCAGATTTTGGAAAGGTGCAAAAATAACAGGGTTGTTATCATGGGTGACTTTAACTTCCCTAATATTGATTGGCACTTGATTAGTTCCAAGGGTTTAGATGGGGCAGAGTTTGTTAAGTGTGTCCTAGATGGATTCCTGTCTCAGTATGTTGACAAGCCGACGAGGGGGAATGCCATACCAGATCTAGTATTAGGTAACGAACCGGGTCAGGTCAGAGATCTGTCAGTGGGTGAGCATCTGGGGGACAGTGACCACCGCTCCCTGGCCTTTAGCATTATCATGAAAAAGGATAGAATCAGAGAGGACAGGACAATTTTTAATTGGGGAAGGGCAAATTATGAGGCTATAAGACTAGAACTTGCGGGTGTGAATTGGGATGATGGTTTTGCAGGGAAATGTACTCTGAACATGTGGTCGATGTTTAAGGATCTCTTGCAGGATGTTAGGGATTAATTTGTCCAGCTGAGGAAGATAACGAATGGTAGGGTGAAGAAACCATGGGTTACAAGTGAAGTGGAAAATCTAGTCAGGTGGAAGAAGGCAGCGTACACGAGGTTTAGGATGCAAGGATCAGATGGGTCTATTGAGGAATATAGGGTAGCAAGAAAGGAGTTTAAGAAGGGGCTGATAAGAGCAAGAAGGGGGCATGAGAAGGCCTTGGCGAGTAGGGTAAAGGAAAACCCCGAGGCATTCTTCAATTATGTGAGGAACAATAGGATGACAGGAATGATGGTAGGACCGATTAGAGATAAAAGTGGGAAGATGTGCCTGGAGGCTGTGGAAGTGAGCGAGGCCCTCAATGAATACTTCTCTTCGGTATTCACCACTGAGAGGGAACTTGATGACGGTGAGGACAATATGAGTGAGGTTGATGTTCTGGAGCATGTTGATATTAAAGGAGAGGAGGTGTTGGAGTTGTTAAAATACATTAGGACGGATAAGTCCCCGGGGCCTGCCGGAATATTCCCCAGGCTGCTCCATGAGGCAAGGGAAGAGATTGCTGAACCTCTGGCTAGGATCTTTATGTTCTCGTTGTCCAGGGGAATGGTACGGGAGGATTGGAGGGAGGCGAATGCTGTCCCCTTGTTCAAAAAAGGTAGAATGGATAGTCCAGGTAATTATAGATCAGTGAGCCTTACATCTGTGGTGGGAAAGCTGTTGAAAAGGATTCTTAGAGATAGGATCTATGGGCATTCAGAGAATCATGGTCTGATCAGGGACAGTCAGCATGGCTTTGTGAAGGGCAGATCGTGCCTAACAAGCCTGATAGAGTTTTTTGAGGAGGTGACCAGGCTTATAGATGAGGGTAGTGCAGTGGATGTGATCTATAAGGATTTTAGTAAGCATTTGACAAGGTTCCACACGGTAGGCTTATTCAGAAAGTCAGAAGGCATTGGATCCAAGGAAGTTTGGCCAGGTTGATTCAGAATTGGCTTGCCTGCAGAAGGCAGATGGTCATGGTGGAGGTAGAACAATCAGATTGGAGGGTTGTGGCTAGTGGAGTCCTGCAAGGATCTGTTCTGGGACCTCTTCTTTTTGTGATTTTTATTAACGACATGGATGTGGGGGTAGAAGGGTGGGTTGGCAAGTTTGCAGACAACACAAAGGTTGGTGGTGTTATAGACAGTGTAGACGATTGTCGAAGATTGCAGAGAGACATTGATAGGATGCAGAAGTGGGCTGAGAAGTGGCAGATGGAGTTCAACACAGAGAAGTGTGAGGTGGTACACTTCCGAAGGACAAACTCCAAGGCAAAGTACAAAGTAAATGGCAGGATAGTTGGTAGTGTGGAGGAGCAGAGAGATCAGGGGATACATGTCCACAGATCCCTGAAAGTTGCCTCACAGGTAGATCGGGTAGTTAAAAAAGTTTATGGGGTGTTAGCTTTCATAAGTCAAGGGATAGAGTTTTAGAGACGCAATGTAATGATGCAGCTCTATAAAACTCTAGTTAGGCCACACTTGGAGTACTGTGTCCAGTTCTGGTCACCTCGCTATAGGAAGGATGTGGAAGCATTGGAAAGGGTACAGAGGACATTTATCAGGATGCTGCCTGGTTTAGAGAGTATGGATGATGATCAGAGATTAAGGGAGCCAGGGTTTACTCTTTGTAGAGAAGGAGGATGAGAGGAGACATGATTGAGGTGTGCAAGATATTAAGAGGAATAGACAGAGTGGACAGCCAGCGCTTCTTCTCCAGGGCACCACTGCTCAGTACAAGAGGACATGGCTTTAAGATAAGGGGAGGGAAGTTCAAGGGGGATATTAGAGGAAGGTTTTTCACTCAGAGAGTGGTTGGTGCATGGAATGCACTGCCTGAGTCAGTTGTGGAGGCAGATACACTAGTGAAGATTAAGAGACAACTAGACAGGCATATCGAGGAATTTGAGGTGGGCGGTTATATGGCAGGCAGGTTTTGAGGGTCTGCACAACATTGTGGGCCGAAGGGCCTGTAATGTGCAGTACTATTCTATGTTTTATGGAGCATATAGAGATTAAAGAGGAGGAGGTGCTTACTGCCTTACAGCAAATAAGGGTAAATAAATCCCCCAGGCCTGACATGATATTTTCTCGGACCTTGAGACAGACTCGTGTAGAAATTGCAGGGGTCCTGGCAGAAATAATTAAAATGTCCTTCGCCACAAGAGCGGTGCTGGAGGATTGGAGGGTAGCTCATGTTGTTCCGTTGTTTGAAAAAGTCTCCAAAAGTGCACCAGGTAATTACAGGCCAGTGAGCCTAACATCGGTGTTAGGTAAATTATTGGAAGGTGTTCTGAGAGATCGGATATACAAGGAGTTGGACAACCAAGGGCTGATTAAAGATAGTCAGCATGGCTTTGTTCATGGCAGATCGTGTTTAATGAATCCTGTAGAGTTTTTCGAGGAGGTTACCAAGAATGCACATGAAGGAATGGCTGTGGATATTGTCTACATGAACTTTAGTAAGGCTTTTGACAAGGTCCCACATGGGAGGTTAGTTCAGAAGGTTCAGACAGTAGGTATCCATGGAAAGGTTGTAGATTGGATTCAAAATTGGCTGTGTGGGAGAAGACAGAGAGTCTTAGTGGATCATTGCTGCTGAGACTGGAGGCCTGTGACTAGTGGTGTGTCTCAGGGATCTGTGCTGGGACCATTGTTGTTTGTTGTCTATATCAATGATCTAGATAATAGTGTGATAAATTGGATCAGCAAGTTTGCTGATGACACTAAGATTGGAGGCGTTGCGGACAGCGAGGAAGGCTTTCAAAGCTTGCAGAGGGATCTGCACCAACTGGCAACATGGGCCAGAAAATGGCAGATGGAAATTAATGCAGACAAGTGTGAGGTGTTCCATTTTGTAAGGACAAATCAAGGTAGGACATAGACAGTAAATGGTAGGGCACTGAGGAATGCGCAGGAAGAAAGGGATCTGGGAGTTCAGATACATAATTCCCTGAAAGTGGCGTCACTGGTAGACAGGGTTGTAAAGAAGGCTTTTGGCATCCGGGCATTCATAAATCAAAGTTGAGTATAGGAGTTGGAAAGTTATGGTGAGGTTGTATAAGACATTGGTGAGGCCAAATTTGGTGTATTGTGTGCAATTCTGGTCACTGAACTATAGGACGGATATCAGTAAGACTGAAAGTGTGCAGAAAAGATCTGCGAGGATGTTGCCGGCTCTTCAGGAGTTGAGTTACAAGGAAGGATTGAACAGGTTAGGACTTTAATCCTTGGAGCGCAGAAGAATGAGGGGAGATTTGTTAGAAGTTTAGACAATTACGAGCGGAATAGACAGGGTAGATGCGAATGGGCTCTTTCCACACGGATTAGGAGAGATAAATTACAAAAGGACTTTGCTTCAGGGTGAAAGGGGAAAGGTTTAGGGGGAACGTCCTCACTCAGAGAGTTGTGAGAGTGTGGAACGAGCTGCCATCTGATGTGGAAAATGCGGACACACTGTTAGGTTTTAAGAATAAATCTGATAGATGCATGGATGGGAGAGGTCTGGAGGGCGATGGACTGGGTGCAGGTCAATGGGACTAGCGGAATAAAGTTTTGGCACAGAGCAGAAGGGCCGAATGGCTTGTTTTCTATGCTGTAGTGTTCTATGATTTTACGATTCTATGAAGGAATATGGGGAGGTCAGTTGCCACAGGAAGAAGGGGGATGGGGAAGAGAGATCCCACAGGTGGAAGGGGGATGGAGAAGTGAGATCCCACAAGCGGAAGGCGGATGTGGAAGTGAGATCCCACAGGAGGAAGGGGGATGGGGTAGAGAGATCCGACAGGAGGTAAGGGGATGGGAAAGATAGATCCCACAGGAGGAAAGCGGAATGGGAAGGGATACCACTGGAGGGAAGGGAATGGGGAAGAGAGAACCTTCAGGAGGAAGGGGGATGGGGAAGAGAGATCTGACAGGAGGAAGGGGGATGTGGAAGATAGATCCCACAGGATGAAATAGGAATGGGAAGGGATACCACTGGAGGGAAGGGGATGGGGAAGAGAGAACCTAGAGGAGGAAGGGGGATGGGGAAGATAGATCCCACAGGATGAAATGGGAATGGGAAGGGATACCACTGGAGGGAAGGGGATGGGGAAGAGAGAACCTAGAGGTGGAAGGGGGATGGGGAAGAGAGAACCCATAGGAGGATGGGGGATGGGGAAAAGAGATCTGAGAGGAGGAAGGGGGATGAGGCAGAGAGATCCCATAGGAGGAAGGGGGATTGGAAGAGAGATCCGAAAGGAGGAAGGGGAATTTTTGTACGCGTGTGTTGGGTCTGAACAGAGACCCAGAGGAGATGCGGCCTCGCTCTCTGTGTATCTGGTAGTGAGCAAAGTCACAAACAGGAAAGGGCAGGGGAGGGCAATCTCACAATGGTATTTCTTTCCTTCTCACTGGGACAGTCTGCAGACGGCCTCTTGTCCCTCACCGGGAAGGGGGTGTGAATCTCTGACCCACCTCCTGCAGTCAGTGTCGGTCTGGGTGTCAGTAACAGTGAGAAGGAACATTGTCAATGGACGTGTCACAGGCAGCAGGAAACACGGCCATTCCTGTGATTTACTACCATTAAACCAATGGCCGTTGTTCACTGATCTGATGAAGTCTCCAACATCCCTTCACAAGGAACCACAGAACCCTCCTGTCCTTGGGGAATTGCTGACCGATCCCCTGGGCATTTGTCACAATTCTTCACAATCTGATTTATCACAGTTTAACCCAAATCTCTTTACATTGAAATGACACAATAGAACAGTTTCACAGTTCCGAGTGAGAGATAAATCAAGTTACCTCAACGCCTGGCACTTGTGCAGCCCGGGTCCCAGCCGCTGGATTCCCTCACACTGAATGTGGCAGTTCCCCAGGTCGAGGTGTTTTATTGTATCACAGAATCCGATGACATGAGACAGGACCGCGCAGTCAATCGGGGTCAGTGTCAATCTACTGAATGAAAGTGTTTCCACAGATCCCAGTGTTTCCTGAGCCAGTCCACGATTCTGAGACTCAAACAGGTAGTGCAATGTGTTCAGGAGGCTCCTTTTACCAGCTTCACTCCCTGTGTTTCCAATCTGACGTTTAACCTCCTCCTTCACCCAGTCAATCACCCGGCAGGTTGTTTCATGAGGAAATGGACCCAGAAACTCCACCAGGCCCCGAGCTGTCATTGGAGAGGAGAGACCAGCAACAAAACGGAGAAATACCTCAAATCGCCCATCTGCCGTGTTGTGGACTTTAGTGAGGAATTTCAGGATATCCCCGGGATGTGGATTCAGGAATTGTGCGACTGCAGCTACAAACTCTTGGATGGTGAGGTGTGGGAATGTGTACACCACGCTTTGGGCAGAATCCTCTCTCTCCAAAAGCTCCATCAGGAACCCGGACAGGAACTGGGAAGGCTGCAGACTGTAGTTGACCAAATCTCTATCTGTAAACACAATCTTCTTCTCGGACACTCCTCTGAATGCCATCTGACCAACCCTGAGTAACACATCACGGGGTCTCTCAACCTCACGGCTGTGGTTTTTCAGGATGTTGTAAATATAGTAGGAGTACAGTTGGGTGATGGTCTTGGGAACTCGCTGTGGGTCCCTGACTCTTTGTGTGAAGAAGGGGCCCAGTGTCAGAGCGAGGATCCAGCAGTAGGAGGGGTTGTAGGTCATGGTGTACAGGATCTCGTTCTCCTTCACATAATTGAAAACAGCTTCCACCACCATCTGATCTTCAAAATGTCTGATGAAATATTCCTTCCGTTCCTCATCAACAAATCCCAGGATTTCAGCCCGGACACTGATATCCGCCTTTTCCAATAAATGTAACGCAGTGGGGCGGGTGGTCACCAGCACTGAACACCCTGGGAGCAGCTTGCCCTGGATTAAACTGTACACAATGTCCGACACTTCACACCTCCACTCGGGATCTGGGCACTGGTGCTTGGGTTCTGTATCTCTCCGACTGTCCGCAAAATCGATTTTGTGTTTGAATTCATCCAAACCATCGAATATAAACAGTAATCCTTCTGGATTCTTCCACACCTCTCTCAGGAAATTCCCAAAGTAAGAATACTGATCCACAATCAGTTCCTTCAGGTTTATTCGACAGTCAATACTGTTTAAATCTCGGAATTTGAAACTGAAGACAAACTGGAACTGTTGGTATATTTTCCCCATGGCCCAGTCATAAACAATCTTTTGTACCATCGTTGTTTTCCCGATCCCCGGGACTCCGGCCACTGCTGCTGAACTCCCAGATTTGGATTTACTCCGGGAAAAGCTGCTCTGGAATAACTGATCAGTACGGATTTTTTCCAGCTGACTGCGGAGTTGTTTCTCTCTATAATCCTCATGGTCTCTGCCTCTTGCCAGCAGCTCATGTTCCACCAGTGTCCGATCTCGAACAGTAGAAATGACCGTGAGCTCAGCGTATCGATCAGCCAGCTGGAAAACCTTCACCTTCTCCGTCATCAGGATCGTGTTCACTCTCAGTGTTTCAGTTTGCGCCCGCAGAGTCTCCTTGTGTTTCTGTTGAACATCTTCCATGGGGACAGAGAACATATTCAAAACGTTAAACGGCTCATCTGACAAAGAACTTTATAATGGTATTTCAGCATTCAGTGTTTGAGATTACATGAATAAATTCAATGGTTCCATGGATATTAGGACAGAAAGTAAAATTCTGTTCACAGACACGGAATTGTCAGCAATGGATGTCCCTGAAAATGTCCAATCCTCATGTTCTGGTTCTAGTTATTTGTGAAGGTGAACATTCCCCTGATTGCACTTTCTGAGGAAGCTTAAACAAGCATCACTCCCCACTAACATCTTAACGACATTCTACAGAGGCGTGGTTGAGAGTGTGCTGACCTTTTGCATCACAACCTGGTACTCCAGCTGCAGTGCTGCCGACAAGAAAGCCTTGCAGGGGGTGGTTAGGGGAGCAGAGAAGGTTATTGGGGTCTCCCCACCTTCTTCCAAGATCTCTTTCAACGTCGATGCCTCCAGAAGACACGTTACATCATTAACAACCCCTCACACCCTCTCCATGAACTGTTTGTTCTTCTGCCATCAGGTAAACGTTACAGGAGCATCAAAACTAAATCCACAAGGCTACTAAACAGCTTCCTCCCACAGGCAGTCAGACTGCTAAATAGCTGCTCTAACTGACTCTGCTTTGGACACTTTTAACTTGCACCGGACACTTATAACTTGATTTAAAGCAACATGTGGCTGTTGTGTTTTATTATTTATTGTTGTGTTTATTATTTAGTGTTGTGTTTGTTATGTTATGATTGCACTGCTCCTGGGAAACGCTGTCTCATTCTACCCTGCAGAGCTGATGTACGGTTGGAACGACAATAAAGTTTTTGAATCTTGAATATCCTATTGCATTCCTGACTGCACCTCCCGTTACAACAACATTTCACTATATTTAAAGCATTGTTTGACTCATTAACAGACGATGTTAATGTTGATCTGGTGTGGAACTATGGAGAGCAGGTCACTGTGCATTTTGGCAAGGCTGCACACTGGGGAGTCACAGGTGTCCACTGCTCTTGCATCAAAACAGGAGCAGAATACGCGGGAAATACTCAAGTCGGGCAGAGTCTGGGGGAGAATCACAGTGAAGTTGCGGATCGATAACCTATCGGAATGACAGAGATGAAAATGGGTAGTTTTCAATCGCAGTGATGGAGGATTGGTGGAAAGATGGAATCTCTGTTAATGGAAGAAGCCACAAGGGTCTGTCTCAGTGATGTTCATTGTGTCTGTGGGAGAGGGTGGTGAAGTGTTGGCAACTGCTACTCATCAGTCTTGCTGTGGTGGTGTGGGGCTCTGTCTAATGAGGCCTCCGTCTGTCAGAGTCGACCATGGATGTCCTGCCCCTGCAAGCCGGGACACTCCGATATGGAGAGGAAGCTTCTGCCGAAGTAGCAAGCTCCCTCTCTCCATGCATCTGATGTGCACAAAGGAACGACATAGACTGACACAGCTTGGCACCAGAGGTGTCGCAGGAGATGCCAGTCTGCGTTGAACACCACTTAACACTGACTCAGGGACTCCAGCTCCAGGCTTTCCCACTGGGTTTACTCCCAAACTCTTCCCCATGAGGGGTTACAGTTACAAAGCAGTGGAGTTTTGAGATCAGAGTTTTCTTGTTCCTGGGTGAGCTGCCAATCACAGCCGACAAGCCCCATCTGCCCAAAGTGACTGGTTGTAAGGCACCAGTAACCCACCTCTGCCTCTTCGCCTGTCAGAAGAAACGCTTCCACCGGGATTAGTGGCTAAATCTCACGTGAAGACCAAGAGCTGGACAGAGGCTACTCGCCACTGGGAGCATTTAATAGGTCGTGGCAGCTCATCCGCACTGTCACCCCCCTCCCCCCCAGTTATAACAATCTTAAGCAACCGAGGGGCGATGTATTGACAATGAATCGGTAAATTGGTTTATTATTGTGACATGCACCACTGTAAAATGGAAAACTTTTCTGCATGCGATCCAAATAGATCATTACATCACATCGGTGTAATGAGGTTGTACAAGGCAAAATGGAACGGAATAGTTCAGGGAAACAGTGTTTCAGTTGCCGAGATAATGCAGTGCAGGCAGACGATAAGGTAGAAGGCCAAAGGATCATTGGGAGGTCAGCATTGAGTTTTTTTGGGACTATGTTCCTAAACTGTAGAATTCAACAGCTTAAACTACAGTACTGTGCAGAAGTCTGAGGTGTATATTAGGACTGACACATTCTGTCTTTTGTTTTCTAGTTTGCACTTTATCCCGTTGTGATGCGGTTTGAACGGCATCGTCTGGATGAAAGGTGCTTTATAAATAAGTCATTATTATTATTATTATTATTATCATCTTAGCCTAAACTGGTAAAACTTGAGGTACAGGCATAGCCAAGCACACACATGTCTCAATTGATAGGAGATTTCAGACTATTCTCGTGGTGTATAGTGTTATGGGTTTTCGAAGATTTACACAAGTATCGCCGTGTGGGCCTAATTTATTAATACTATTCTGTAAAGCCTTTAGGATGATACCAGTTATCGATATTACGATTGGGATAAATAATACCCTGTTCGTGTTCCATAGTCTTTCATTTTGCCCTTTCAATTCAATATATTTCTGGTATATTTTTTTTTACTAATTCATTTCTGTAAGTTATGTGTGTTTGGAATGGCTATATATATTTAAAAGGTTGCTTTTGCTTGTTTATCCTGTAAAATTACATCCGAACACAGATCATATATTATCCTATCTGAAATAATGATCGGACGCAGTATGATATGAAGGACTTTAACTCCAAAAGTGGAAGAGGCTTGTATATTTAGTAAATTATGGGGTTTTTCATCAGTTGTAGTTTAAGCAATGTTTTTGTGAATGTTGTTCGCCATTTTATTTTGCTTGTGCAAGTAATGAGATTCAGTTGAACTTAAAGTCGGATTGTTTGTAGTTTCTCTTATAATTTTCAGCATATATCGTCTTGGACCTATTAGTCGTTTATTCTGTATTATTGATAACTACATGTGTCAACAACCTTGTCCTGTATTGCTACAATGATCCCTTCTGTTTCTGGGAAGAAGTCTCCAACTCTGAGACAGGAGCTCGACACTTCCTTGTCGACATCTATGTCAATAGAGCTAATTGTGGATTTCAGAAAAGGCAAGATGAGGGAACACGACACACCAGTCCTCACAGAGGGATTTGATGTGGAAAGAGTGAGCAATTCCAAATTCCTGGCTGTCAATATCTCCGAGTATCTAACCTGGACCCAATATATCGATGCAGCTACAGAGAAGGCACAACAGTGGCAATATTTCATCAGGAGTTTTCAACATCACTTGAATATTTCTACAGGTGTAACTTGCAGAGCATTGTAACTGTCTGCATCACCGTCTGGTTCACGAGGAACGGAGTAAGGTGCACACTCAACGATTCAGGAGCAACTTCTCCTCTACCATGCAGCTTCCGAATGGACATTGAACCCATCGATACTGCCTCACTAATCTCTTTTTAAATTTCTATTTCTGCACTACTTATTTAGTTTAATATTTCATATAATCACACAGACATGCACAGCTATATGTTTTCAACTTCCAGGCCCTGAAGCCACTTCGCTGCTCAGCCAGATCCACCGTCTGACAGGCCACATGTCTCGCATGGACAAATCCAGGTTACCGAAAGCAGTACACTACGGAGAACTCTCTCAGGGCAAGAGAGATCGTGGTGCCCCGCGCAGGAGGTACAAGGGCCAAATTAAGCAGAGGCTCTCTCAGGCAAATATGGAGGTCAATGAGTGGCAGCCGCTGATTTTGAGGAAAAGCCAAGAATTTTGAGGAACCCAGAAGAGGGAGTGCTGAAAAGAAGAGGGGATACAAGAAGATTCCAACTACCCAAGCGCCTGCATCCCAGCTGTCCCTCTGTCCCAATGTCCCAACTGCTCCCGAGTCCACAGATTCGGAATTGGCCCCTACCGTCACCAACAATCGTGTCGTCATCCAGTACCACCAAGCCCCACTCACAGACACACACACACACAGACCTATTTCGGAAGAGAACCGGATTTAGGGTATGCTTCATGATCATTAATGCTTGGTGGAACCCCGGAATGTCCATGCCCTCAAACCCTTTTGTTCCCCAGATCTGGAGTACCTGGTGCTGCTGTGTAAACCTTTCCGGCTGCCAAGGGAGTTCCCGGCTGTTATTATCACAGCTGTGTAATAACAACATCCCCCATTTCTGTGTTATTGTCACAGAGGGGAGATGATTTCCTTCAGAAATCGATCAGGACTGCCCAAACCACAAAATTTGTATCAACAGTTCTGTGTGAACAGCACTTGCCGTGTGACGGACTGCTTACATTGCCGGTGATCAGCAGGAGCTCAAGAAATTCAGCTCCGATCTGTGCAAAGTCATCCAGGCAGCGAAACGACAATACAGAGATCGTATTCAGACACAGCTCTCCACCAACAACAGACACAGCTTATGGCAAGCTCTGCACCCCAATGCAGACTTCAGAGCTAAGTGCAGTGGTGCTGCCAACACCGCTGCCTGTCTCCCAGAGGATCTAAGTCTCTTTACGCTCGGTTCGATATCGCCAACACTGAGACCCCGGGGAGAGCCGACAAAGCGACCTGCACATTGGTCATCTCTGAGGCTGAAGTTCGCAGGTGTTTCCAACGAGTGGGCAGTCGCAAGCCTGCGGGACCGGACGGCGTCCCAGGGCGGGTACTCAGGATGCGCGCGGCACAACCGGCAGGTGTATTTACGGATATTTTTAATCTCACCCTCTCCTAGTGTAGAGTTCCCTCCTGCTTCAAATCATCCACCATTGTTCCTGTCCCTCAAACAACTAAGGCAACATGTCTGAACGTCTGGCGTCCTGTCGCACTCACCTCAATAATAAGCAAATGCTTTGAGAGACTGGTCAAGGACTACTTCTGCAGCTTGTTACCACCCACACTGGACCCCCTACAATTCCCCTACCGACACAACCGATCAACAGATGACACAACAGCCACTGCTCTGCACACCTCCTTAAACATCTGGAGAAGAGGGATGCTTGTGTGAGAATGATGTTATTAGACTACAGTTCAGCATTCAATACCATCATTCTCTCCAGGCTTGACAAGAAGCTCAGAGACCTCGGCCTTCACCCTGCCGTGTGCAGCTGGGTCCTGGACTTCCTGTCAGATCACCAGCAAGTGGTAAGAGTGGGCTCCCTCACCTCTGCCCCTCTGACCCTCAACACAGGAGCCGCTCAGGGCTGTGTCCTAAGCTCCCTCCTTTACTCTCTGTATGTGCATGACTGTGTCGCTACCCACAGCTCCAAACTGCTAATTAAATTTGCTGAGGATACTATATTTATTGGCCAAATCTCAAATAATAACGAGGCAGCCTACACAGAAGAAGTCATCACCCTGACACAGTGGTGACAAGAAAACAACTTCTCTCAATGTCGCAAAAATAAAGGAGCTGGATGCAATGTTGCAAAGACAAGAGGAATGGAGACGGGCCAACCCCTATTGACATCAATAGATCTGGGGTTGAGAGAGTGAACAGCTTCAAGTTCCTCGACATTCACATCACTGAGAACCTCATGTGGTCTGCCCGCATTAATTGTGTAGTGAAAAAAGGCACAACAGCACCTCTTTCACCTCAGATAGAACCATAGAACATTACAGCACAGAAACAGGCCTTTTGGCCCTTCTTGGCTGTGCTGAACCATTTTTCTGCTTAGTCCTACTGACCTGCACCTGGCCCATATCCCTCCATGCACCTCTCATCCATATACCTGTCCAGGTTTTTCTTAAATGTCAAAAGTGAGACCGCATACACAACTTCATCTGGCAGCTCGTTCCACACTCCCACCACTCTCTGTGTGAAGAAGCACCTTCCCCAATGTTCCCTTTAAACTTTTCCCCCTTCACCCTTAACCCATGGCCTCTGCTTTTTTTTGCTCCCCTTGCCTCAGTGGTAAAAGCCTGCTCGTATTCCCTCTATCTATACCCATCATAGTTTTATACACCTCTCTCAAATCACCTCTCATTCTTCTACATGCCAGGGAATAAAGTACTAACCTATTCAAACTTTCCCTGTAACTCAGTTTCTCAAGTCCTGGCAACATCTTTGTAAACCTTCTCTGCACTCTTTCAACCTTATTAATATCATTCCTGTAATTAGGTGACCAAAACTGCATACAATACTCCAAATTCGGTCTCACCAATGTCTTATACAACCTCACCATTACAGTCCAACTCTTATACTCAGTACTTTGATTTATAAAGGCCAATTTACCAATAGCTCTCATTACGACCCTATCTACTAATGACGCCACTTTTAGGGAATTATGTATCTATACTCCCAGATCCCTCTGTTCTACTGCCCTCATCAGAGTCCTACCATTTACCTTGTATGTTCTAACTTCCGAAGTGCAATACCTTCCGAAGTGCAATACCTCACACTTGTCCGCATTAAACTCCATCTGCCGTTTTTCAGCCCATTCCTCCAACTGGTCCAAATCCCTCTGCAAGCTTTGAAAACTTTCCTCACTGTCCACTACACTTCCAATCTTTGTATCATCAGTGAATTTGCTGATCCAATTTGCCACATTCTCATCCAGATCATTAATATAGATGACAAATAACAATGGACCCAGCACTGATCCCCATGGCACACCACTAGTCACAGGCCTCCACTCAGAGTAGCAATCCTCCATTACCACTCTCTGGCTTCTTCCATTGAGCCAATGTCTAATCCAATCTACTACCTCTCCATGTATAGCGACTGAATCTTCCCTACTAACCTCCCATGCGGGACCTTGCCAAAGGCCTTACTGAAGTCCATGTATACAACATCCACTGCTTTCCTTTCATCCACTTTCCTGGTAACTTCCTCGATAAATTCTAATAGATTGGTTAAACATGATCCATCACGCACAAAGCCATACAGACATTTTTTTAATAAGTCCCTGTCTATCCAAATACCTGGAGATCCTATCTCTTAGTCCAATAATTTACCTACTATGGATGTCAAACTTACTGGCCTATTATTTCACGGCTTACTTTTTGAGCCTTTTTTAAACAACAGAACTACTTGAGCTATCCTCCAATCCTCTGGCACCCGATCCGTGGATATCGACATTTTAAATATTTTTGCCAGGGCCCCTGCAATTTCAACATTAGTCTCCTTCAAGGACCGAGGGAATACCCTATCAGCTCCTGGGGATTTATCTACTCTGATTTGCCTCAAGACAGCAAGCACCTCCTCCTCTTTAATCTGTATAAGTTCCATGATCTCCCGACTTGTTTGCCTTGTTTCCATAGACTCCATTCCAGTTTCCTTAGTAAATACAGATGCAAAATACCTATTTAATACCTCTCCCATTTCTTTTGGTTCCATACATAGCCGACCACTTTGATCTTCAAGAGGATCAATTTTATCCCTTATTATCCTTTTGCTCTTAACATACCTGTAGAAGTTATTAAAATTATCTTTTACCCTGAGCAACCTCATGTCCTCTTTTAGCCCTCCTGATTTATTTCTTAAGTATTTTCTTACTCTTTTTATACTCCTCAAGCATCTTATTTCCTCCGTGTTGCCTATACATGTTATACATCTCTCTTCTTCTTTATCACAGTTCCAATATCCCTCGATAGCCAAGGCTCCTTATTCTTATTCATTTTGCCTTTAACCCTGACAGGAACATACAAACTCTGCACTCTCAAAATTTCTCCTTTGAAGGTCTCCCACTTACCAATCACAACCTTGCCAGAGAACAACCTGTCCCAATCTACGATTTTTAGATCCCTTCTCATTTCTTCAAATTTGGCCCTTTTCAGGTTTAGAACGTCAACCCGAGGACCAGATCTGTCTTTATCCATGATCAAGTTGAAACTAATGACGTTATGATCACTGGAACCAAAGTGTTCCCCAACACAGACTTCCGTCACCTGCCCTAACTCATTTCAAAATAGAAGATCTAATATTGCATCCTCCCTAACTGGTACATTTATATATTGATTTAGAAAACTTTTCTGAACACATTTTACAAACTCTAACCCATCAAGACGTTTAACAGTATGGGTGTCCCAATCAATGTGTGGAAAATTAAAATCCTCTACAATCACATATTTCTGTCTCCTGCAGATGTCTGTTATCTCTTTGCAGATTTGCTCCTCCAATTCTCCCTGACTATTGGGTAGTCCATAATACAACCCTATTAATGTGGTCGTACCATCCTGTTTCTCAGCTTCACCCATATGGCCTCAGTAGACAAGCCATCTAATCTGTCCTGCCGAAACACTGCTTTAATATATTCCCTGACTAGCAAAGCCATCACCCACCCTTCATCCCTCTGTCTCTATCACGTCTGAAACATCAGAACCCTGGAACATTGAGCTGCCAGTCCTGCCCCTCCTGTAGCCAAGTTTCAGTAATGGCTATGATGTCATAACTCCATGTGTCAATCCAGGCTCTCAGCTCGTCTGCCTTTCCCACAATACTCCTCGCATTGAAATATACACACCTCAGAAGATTATTACCAACACACTCAACCTTGCTATTTGTGACTTTGCATGAACTACCAGCATCATTTATTTTTACCCCCGTTCCACTATCTACTCTGGCACTCTGGTTCCCATCTAGTTTAAACCCTCCCCAATAAAACTAGCAAACCTCCCTGCAAGTATATTGGTCCCTTGTAGTTCAGGTGTAACCCGTCTCTCCTGTACACGTCCCACCTGTCCCTGAAGAAGTCCCGATGATCTAGAAATCTGAAACCATGCCCCCTACACCAGTTTCTCAGCCACGTGTTCATCTGCCAGAGCATCGCACTCTTACCCTCACTGGCACGTGATCTAGGCAGCAATCCGGAGATTACTACCCTCTATGTCATGTTTTTCAAGCTCTCTGTACTCACGCTTCAGGACATCCTGAATCTTTCTACCTATGTCATTGGTATCGATGTGTACCACAACATCTGGCTGATCACCCTCCCACCTCAGAATGCTGTGCAGGCGATCAGAGACATCCCTGACCATGGCAGCCGGGAGGCAACAAACCATCCGGGAGTCTCTGTCACAACCACAGTATCTCCTGTCTGTACCCCTGACTATGGAGAACCCTATCACTACCGCTCTCCTCTTCTTCCTCCCTCCATTCTGCACTGCAGAACCAGACTCAGAGCCAGAGATCTGGCTGCCGCAGCTTGTCCTAGGTAAGCCATCCTCCCCCCGCCCCCCAACAGTATCCAAATTGGTATACCTATTTTGGAGGGGAATGGCCACAGAAGATCTCTGCATTAACTGCCCTTTCTCCTTCACTCGCCTGACGGTAACACAATTACCTGTGCCCTGTTCCTTAGGTGTAACTACCTCCTGGAAGCTACTATCTATAATCTGCTCAGTATTTCGAATGATACGGAGGTCATCCTGCTCCTGCTCCAGTTCCCTAACACGGTCTGTTAGGAGCTGCAGCTGGATGCGCTTCTTGCAGGTATCGTTGTCAGGGACACCGGAGATCTCCCTGACTTCCCACATCCTGCAAGAGGAGCATTCCAACATCCTCTAGTCTGAACAAAAAAAAAGTAAAACAGAAAAACAGATGGTTGAGATGGTTGAGGGCGTTTGGGATGGGCTCCTAAATGCTAACGATTTTCTATATGAGCACAATTTGTGCATCCTGACTGGCTGCATCAATGCCTTGCATAGGAACGGTACTTCTCTCAATCGTAGGACTCTGCAGAGAGTGGTGCGGACAGCCCAGTGCACCTGTAGGTGTGAACTTCCTACTATTCAGGTAATTTCAGTGACGGGGTAAAAAGTGCCTGAAAGATCATTCTGGACTGAAGGCACACCAAGCACAAACTGTTCCAGCTGCTGCCATCCGGGAAATGGTACCGCAGCGGAAAAGCCAGGACCAACAGGCTCCGGAACAGCTTCTTCCACCAGGCCATCAGACTGATTAATTCACGCTGATACAATTCTATTTCCACAATTGTATACATAAATACAGACTCACTGCCCGCACTTTATCGTAATCGTGCTGCTGGAGCAGAAAAACAATTTTCACGACGTGTCCATGATATTAACCCTGATCCTGAAATTTTTTATCTGGCTGTTGTCTCATTTTTTTTTAGATCTGTTATTCATCATCCTCATACTGTCCTCGTTCATATCAATCCAAGTGCGCTCCAGTGCACATGGTGTTTTCCAGAAATTGTTATTTAAGTTCTTATTTTTTTGCATATTTTCCAGATCTGTTTCAGACCAGGAGATTTTACCAAAATTATACATCAATATGGGCACAGTGAGTGTTTACTACCTTCGTTATATTTTTACTTTTCAGCTCTGTTTTGCAGATTTTCTTGATCCTTGATGTAAATTCAAAGTTTGTTCAGCCTAGCAGTAAATGCAGATTTTCTTCAGCCTTAAAGTAAATTTTGTTGGAAGGTTTTCCTTTATCACACGATGATCTATCTTCTTTGCTTATTGATATCCTAAATATCCGTTTCATATTCTGTTGCATTGCATCCTGATGCTCTGTTTGATATTCTACCGGTTCTATTGTACCTTTCTTTATGTTTAATCATGTTCTGTACTTTTCTAGTCTGAAGTTCATGCTTGTATATATGGAAATTAGTTCCATTATTTGAATTGTTTATTTCAGCTTTACTGATGCGAGCAAATAATTTCAAATCATCAATGTATAGACGTGTCAAGGTATAATTCGTATTTTTTTTTCTGATTAGATACCTGATTTTTATCTGTTTCAGTAAATTATGAGTGGGCTTAAAGCGAGACAAAACCATAGTGGGCTCAGTGAGTCGCTCTGGAAAATCCCTCCATTTATTTTGATAGTGGTCGTTGTTCCTCTCTGGTTGTTACTAGGACGATTATTTTACGCGAATGCTTCATCATTTCTAGAAATTTCACAAGCATTGTATGAATTTTATATATATTTGGAACTTCTCTTAAACACATGAGGAATAGAATCAGATGTGATTTTTTTTCTGATTGACAATATAACACTGAAAGTTTTCTGCTTTCCACAGGGTTTGAAATAGAATTACATAATCTGTTTAGAATTACTGTACTCTGTCTGCTCTCCTGTGAGTATATTGTGGTTATCTAAGTTGTTATCTGAGTTGTTATTAGTTACAAGATGTAAGATGCTATAATTTTAGATATAAAATTGTCTTATTATTATTAAGAGCCAATAATAATAGTAGGTGACCATTTAGTAGTCTTATAAATGCAGAATAAAGCTGTAGTTGAGGCTGGTGGTATATACCTTCAGCCTTTTATATGTTCTGCCACATGGGAGTATGACAGAGAGGATGTATGAGGTGGTTTGGGGTTAAGTAGCAAGGCTTTGAGTCGGGTTTGTGTCTTGCCAGCTTGATAGAGTTCCTCCAGGAGGTGACAAAGGTGATGGATGTAATTACACATGGATATTGTCTACTTGTATATTGTGAGAGTGTTTGACAAAGTCCCACAAGGGAGGCTCATACAGAATATTAACATGCTTGAGAACTGTGGGGAATTGTCCTGGCTGCCGGGGACAAACTGGGAGAAATGTCTTGGCTGGCGGGTGGTGAATCTGTGAAATTATTGTCATAGACGGCTGAGGAAGACACTTCATTGGATATATTCAAAATGCAGGTCGATATGTTCCTGATTAGGAAGAGTGTCCACGTTTACTGGGATAATGGGGTAGAGAGGAATTGAAGAGCAAATTCACTGAGCCGAATGTCATAATTCTGCTACAAGGTCTTATGGTTTTAGGGAGCATCTGGAGTATTGTGTTCTCTTCTGATTGTCCAGCTCTTGGAAGGATTGGAAAGGGTGCAGAATGGGTTCATCAGGATGTTGCCTGGATTCGGTGGCATGTGCTACAAGTAGAGTTTTGATAAACTTGGTTTGTTTATTCTGGAGTTAGAATAGAGATCTGACTGAGGTGTACAAGTTTGAGAGATATAAGTCTGGGTCGATAGCCTGTATTTTGCTTGTTGTTTTTGTTTTCATATGACTGGTGTCTAATACCAGAGGGCATTTGGTTAAGGTGAGATGGGGTAAATTTACAGCAATTGTGGGTAGTTTTTTAACAGAGTTGTGGATGCCTGGAATTTACTGTCTGGGTCAACAGGGCTTTGTGAAGGGAACATCGTGCCTCATGAGGCTAATTGAGTTTTTTGACGAGGTAACAAATAGCAATTGATGAAGGTACGGTGTAATATGTGCTCTAGATGGATTTTAGCAAGGCATTTAACAAGGTCCCTTACGAGAGACTCATCCAGAAAATCATGAGGCACTGGATAAGTGGAACCTTGGCTGTTTGGATAAATAATAAATAATTGGAAGAAAGCAGAGTTTAGTAGTGGAAGAACGTATTCTGCCTGGAGGTCGGTGACTAGTGGAGTGCTGCAGGGATCTGTCCTGGGACCCCTGCTATTTGTGATTTTTTATAAATGACCTGGATGTAGAGGTGGAAGAATGGGTGAGTGAATTTGTGGATGACATGAAGATTGGAGGAGTTGTGGATGGAGCTGCAGGTTGTCGAAGGTTACAAGAGGATATAGACAGGGTGCAGATTTGGGCAGAAAGGTGGCAGATGGGGTTCAATCCGGATAAGTGTGAGGTGATGCATTTTGGAAGGACAAACCAGAATGTTGAATACAAGTTTAATTGTTGGTTACTTAAGAGTGTGAATGAACAGAGGGACATTGGGGTTCAAATCCACACATCCCTTAAGGTCGCTGCACGGGTTGATAGGATAGTTAAGAACTCCTGTGGGATGCTAGGCTTCATTAATAAGGGGATTGAGTTCAAGAGTAGAGAGGCCAAGTTGCAAATCTACAAATCTCTGGTGAGACCGCACTTAGAGTATTGTGTTCAGTTCCAGTCACCTCATTATAGGAAGGATGTGGAAGCTGTGGAGAGGGTGCAGAGGAGATTTACCAGGATGTTGCCTGGTTTGGAGAACAAGTCATGTGAAGCAAGGTTAGCAGAGCTGGGACTTTTCTCTTTGGAGCGTAGAAGGATGAGAGGGCACTTGATAGAGGTCTAAAAAATTATGAGAGGCATAGATGGGGTGGATTGCTGGAACCTGTTTCCCAGGGCACCAACAGCAAACACTAGAGGGCATATGTACAAAGTTAAGGGAGGGAAGTTTAGGGGAGACATCATGGGTAAGATTTTTACAGAGGGTTGTGGGTGCCTGGAACAACGTGCCAGGGATGGTGGTGGAGGCTAAAACATTAAGGGTATTTAAGAACCTCTTGGACAGACTCATGGATAAAAGAAAAATAGAGGGTCACGGGGTAGTATGGGTTTAGTACTCTTTTTAAAGGAATACATGGGTCGGCACAACATCCAGGGCGGAAGAGCCTGTACTGTGCTGTAGTATTCTAGTGTCTAGAGTCTAGTGACTGGGGTCATGTCGGAGGCAACTATGTTATAGATGCTCCTAGTTATACATGAATGTGCAGGAAATGCAAGGAAATGGTCAATAATATAAGAAATGATACCAAAGTATTTTTTTTCTTTCCCGGATATATAAAGAGTGAAAAAAGGGAGAGTGTCGATATCGGACCACTAGAAACTGCTGTTGTAGTTGCAGTAACGGGTGAAAAGCAAATGCCAGACAAACTCTGTCCAAGTCACTGGCAGAATTCCAAAATGTAAAGAACATCAGCGAACAGAATTGCGTGTAGTGCTATTACAAAGGAAAAGGGGCTTGGAAGATGAAAGGTCTGAAGATAGAAAATTCACCTGGACTGGGTCATACAGTGTATCAGGAGCCTGCCTGGGGTGTGCGGGGATTCCCAGAGTGTAAGGACCTGGAGTGAAGGCTTCAGCAGAACCAACAGCTGGATTAATAGAAAAATATATTGTAGAATATTCAGGCTGCAAAGAGACACTCGTTGAACTGTTACTAAAATCCAGAGATCAGCGAATGATTAATGGCGAACTTTGATTCCCAGGTTTTGCCAAGTCACAGACTAACACTTGAGATGTAGCTTGAACTGTGCATTTTATCACTCACCTATCAGCTGAGTGGGTAATTCAGGTAAACCTTGGCCGATGTTGAAGTATTCTTGTGGATCAGGACCTGTTTAAATATGAAAAAAAAAATCCATGGAAACAGAGCTAAAATAATTAAAATAACTGAAATGTTTATCTCAATGTGCCTTTGTGTTCAGAGCGTGGTTTTAACATACCGAGTTCCTGTATTTCCCTCAGTATTCTGTCCAACTTCGGTAACTCAGTCCTCCACATCAGAAAGGATTCCCACATCGCCCTCCGGGCCCGGGAGCCTTTGCCATTCACCAGACTGAGGAAGAGTCTGGAACTCTCTGCCCGGTTTCCCTTCTCTGTCAGCTCAGTGACTTTCTAGAAAAGGAAACAATGGACTTATTGTGGAGCAGACAGACAAACATGGAGAATGTGCAGGAAAGTATCTGTTCATGGCCCCAGTAGCTTCAGAACAGATGCAGTCACTGGGCTGCTGCCTCATCCTCCCTGGGTTCAGTCATTAACAGAGAAACAGTAACTGAAGGAAATTCTAAATCAATATTGTGTAAGAATAAGGATTTGTGTAAGAATAAGGATACTGGCACCCTGCAGTAGATGCAATGTGATTAATTTCCTTGATCTGTCAATGTGCAGCATTATATCAACAAGATGTGACAACAAGAACGGAAGAGAGGGGAAAGAGAGAGCAAAAACAAATGGATGGCGGGCATCACTGAATCGTGCCTGACAAAAGTTTATAGTTGGGTGCTTAAATCCAAGGATAAATATTGAGTCGAAAGGATACGCAGGTAGGTGACAGTGTTGGGTTGAAGCTGCTGTCATTAAAAATGAAAAGTCCTGAGAAAGAGGTGATATCGGATTAGACGATGAGGATGTTAAGAAACTGCGTAGGTACAATGACCCTGATGGAAATTATATACAGGCGTGTTAACAGTAGCCAGGATGTGGGCTACAAATTACAACGGGGGAGAGAAGAGCATGGAAAATGGTCAATGCTAACATTTTCACAGGGAATTTCAATATTCAGGTAGCTTTGGAAAATCAGGTCGGTGCTGAATCCCATGTGAGGAAATTTATAGAATGCCTATGAGATCGTTTTTGAGAGAAGCCTATGGTTGAGCCCACTATAGGAAAGGCAGATCTGGATTCTGTGTTGTGTATTGAACCAGATTTGATTAGGGAGCTTCAGCTAAATAAACCCTTAAGAGGCAGTGATCATAAAATAGCAAAACTCAGCCAGCAGGTTGAAAGGGAGAAGGTAAAGTTAGAGGTATCAGTGCTACAGGAGAATAAAGGAATTACCTCGGCATGAGAGAGGAGCTGGGCAATAATAAATTCGGAAATGACACTAACAGGGACAATGGCAGAGCAGGAATGGCTGAAGTTTCATGGAGCAATTCAGAAGGTGCAGGACAAATGATCACAATTCTAAAGAGAGGATGATTAACCATGGCTGACGAGGTAGTCAAAGCAGCAGAAAAGCAAAGGAAACAGCACAGGGTATTACAAAATATAGTAGAAAGCTGGAGGACTGGGATGTTTCTACAGACCAACAGAAGGCAATTCAAAAGCCGTAAATAGAGAAAATATTTAATAGGAAGGCAGGCTAGAGAATGATGTAAAATAGCTTACCTAAACGTACGTCTGATATATGAAGATTGAAAGAGAGGAGAGTGGATATTGGACCACCGGAAAATGACTGTGGAGAGGTACTGTCAGGGGACAAGGAAATGCCGGAAGATATTGGTCGGCATTTTGCGTCAGTCCTCACTGTAAAAACACTAGAACGTGCCAGATATTTGAGAATGTCAGCTGGCAGAAGTGAGTGTATCTGCAATTATTGCGGAGAAGGCGCTTGGTAAGCTGAAAGTTCTGAAAATAGATGAGTCCAGATCAACTCATCCGATTGCTTCTGAAAGAGGAGGCTGAAGAGATTGTGGAGACATTAGTAATGATCACTCAAGAATCACTAGATTTTGGAATGGTTCCGGAGGACTGATCATTTCAAACTATAGGCCAGTTAGTCTGATCAGCGTTTGGGAAGATGTCAGCAGTCGATAATTGAGGATAAGGTTTCGGGGTATTTGGACGCACATGATAAGAAAAAGGCCAACATCCATGGAAGGGAATCTTTCCTGACAGAACTGTTGGAATTTTTTCAGAGAACAGCATGCTGGGTCGACAACAGAGAGTCAGTGCAAGTTGTTTACTTGGACTTCCCGAGGACCTTTGACCAGGTGTCCCACATGACGCCGTTTAACAAGGGCCGACAGTAGGACAAGAAAGACACTGGCATGGATAGAGGATCCAAGATTTTCTCCAGACAGATTTGTCAGACTGCCAGGAAGCACAGAATGGGAACACATAGGGTTTTCTCTGGTCGAATGTTGGTGACCAGTGGTGTTCTGCAATGGTTGGTTTTGGGACAGTTTCTTTTTCCGTTATGTCAATGATTTGTAGGCTTTATGGCCATTATTGTGGGCATTACGAAGATATGGGGAGGGAGGGGAAGTGTTGAGGAAGCAGGGATTTCGCTGGAGGACATGGACCTATGAAAAAATGGACACATCAGTGGCAATTGGAATGTAGTATAGTGAGGTACGTGGCCATATACTTAAGCAGAAATAACGAAGACGTAGACTATTTTTGAATCTGGGAGAAAATTCAGAAATCGGAGTTGTAAAGAGTCTCTGGAGACCTGGTGCATGATTCCGTGCAGTTTGTGTCGGTGTTCGGAAAGGCAAATACAATGCTAGCATTCACTTCGAGAGGATCAGAATAAAAGAACAATCACTGGCCAGACCGCACTCGCATATTTTGATCCCCTGATCAGAGAAAGTTTGTGATGGCATTGTGAAAAGTCCAGAGAGGAATCTAAACGAACAGAACCAGTGATATTAAACCAGATGGGAATGGATCCTGGATGCACCTGTACTGGCTGGAGTGTGGAAGGATGAGTGGGAATCTAATTGCAACCTGTGGAATATCGAAAGGCATTGAGAGGACGTGGAGATGTTGTTTTACATGGGGGTGTCTAGAACCAGACGAAACAGCCTCAGATTAGAGGGACGTCCATTTGGAACAGAAATGATGATAATATTTCGCCGAGGAGTAGTGAAACTGCAGAATCCATTGGAACTGACAGCGGCAGAGACCAGGTCATTGAGTTTATTTAAAACAGAGGTTGGTATCTTCCTGACTAGTCTGGTCAGCAAAGTTCACTGGGAGAAGGCAGGAGAATGGGGTTGAGAGGGATAGTAAATCACCCATCATGTAATGGCGGAGCAGAATCGATGGGCCTAATGGCCAATTGTGCTCTGATGCCTTATGGTCTCATGATGTATAAAAACAAAAGAAGATTAAGAAATGTCAGTGCGGCTATCTTATCATGGAGACGGTTACTGCCTGGCACTCATACCGTAAAATTGTAATGACTTCCTGAATGCAGGCATGGGTTTCCTGATTAACTGAGGAATTTTGAGTTAAACATTGAATAGTCTTCAAGCAACATACACCTATGATGGAATTAAGGTAACTGAATATGGATGGTCTTAGGACATTGTTCTGAGAAATAAGAGAGGCAGCGTTTAAGGGTAAGCACAACATTGTGGGCCGAAGGGCCTGTACTGTACTGTGCTGTACTATTCTATGTTCTATGTTCTGTGTCCCGGATTTGAATGATTGATCTCCTAGAACAGATATCAGTAGGGAATAATGGACAACAATTATGAAATAAATCAGCATAATTCCCTGATGGTCCACTGCACTGTGAAATAATCCCTCAGTTTCACTGCTACCAGGTCTGAGGAGTTACAGTTGTGAAAGAAATTTAACCAGTAAAGCAGACGTCTCCAGATGATGAATTTATAGATCAGCTTCATATTTACACATTACCTCTTGCCTTTGGATAATGCCTGTGTGATTCATTACAGACAGCGCCAATGAACCCCAACGAGAACAGAGTTACTCACGGGTGTAACACAGTTGGTTTTCTAATACCACTCATGGCTGAATATGTCAAATCTAGGACAAGACGGTCACTGTTTGTGAGCTCCAAGGAGAGTGACCTGAAATGCTGTGTCCCTGTCTCTCATTAGTCAGATATTCAGCAAGTTAGCAGATTTTTTTTTTGTTTGCCCCTTCCCTTTCAGGAAATCCTATTGATCTTCTTCCCTTTGAGGACAACCTGTTGATTTTTTGGGATCATGAGATATCAGCTTGTCACCAGATTTATTTTATGTTTTGTGCTTTCTTCTGCCCTTTCAGATCAAACTATTGATGTTTATAGTCATGAGATATCAGCTTTGTGCTTGATCTTTCACATCTAATCAATCTCGGAGTATTTCGAGGAAGTTACCAGGAAAGTTGATGAAGGCAAGGTTGTGGATATTGTCTACATGGACTTCAGCACGGTATTTTACAAGGTCCCGCATAGGAGGTCGGTCTAGAAGATTCAGTTGCTTAGCATTCAAGATAAAGTAATAAACTGGATTAGACACTAACTTTTTGGAAATAATCCGGAGTGTCACTTTAGACTGTTGCATTTCTGTTTGGCGCCTGTATCTCGTGCAGTGTCACGGGGATCGGTGCTCTGCCTGTTGTTGTTTGTCATCTATATCAATGATCTGGATGAAATTACGGTTAACAGCATCAGCAAATTTGCTGATGACTCCAACATTGGGAAGGAGCAGTGGACAAAGAGGAAGATTACAAGAGATTGCAGTGAGGTCTGGACCAACCGGAGAATGGGTTTAAAAGGGGTCGATGCAATTTAATGCAGACAGGTGCAAGATGTTCCACTTTGGATGGATCAATCAGGGTAGACAGCGACCGGTAGAACAAAGTGATCGGGAATACAGGTACATAAGCCATTGAAAGTGGCAGCAAATGTTGATAGGCTCTGAAAGTAAGTTTCTTAGCGCATTATCCTTGGTAATTATCCTTGGTAATTGAAAATATTGTGTACGATATGATGTTGTATAAGATGTTGGAGAGGCGTAATTATGTACAGTTCTGCACACCTACCTGCAGGACAGATGGAAATAAGTTTGAAAGAGTACAGAAAAAAAAACATTACAAGGATGTTACCTGGACTGGAAGACCTAAGTTATAAGAAAAGAGTGAACTGATTAGGACTTTATTCGTTGGAACATGAAAGACTGAGCGGAGATTTGATAGAAGTGTACACAATTACATTGGGATATAGGTAGGATAAATGCAAGCAGGCATTTTGTACTGAGGTAAAGAGGTACTACAACAAGAGGTTATCACCAAAGGGTGAAAGGTGAAAAGTTCAAAGGGTACAAAGGTGAAACCTGTTTACTCAGAGGGTGGTGAGAGTGCAAAACTAGCTAGCAGGGCAAGTAGTGCAACTGGTGAAGAGAATTCTGAATAGATGCTTGCGTAATGAGCATATAGAGCGCCATGGCCCGGTGCAGGTCAATGGGAATAAGTAGATTCTGTAGTCTGGCATGGAATAGATGGGCCAAAAGGCCTGTTTCTGTACTGTACTTTGCTGCGACTATGACAAGTCAGCCACACATTGTTTGGGAACTCACGGAGCCAAGACAAGCTGTGGTTAGCTGGTTTCCCTCCCTCAGGTACCGCAGTGAAGCCGGTTGGCCTAATTGACAGTTTAATACTCATCCTGGATTAATGAGATGAGGTGAAGCTACCCGTCGGTTCAGCCAAGATTTGAAATGTTTCACACCGAATGCCTTTTGGAAGTCCAGATATGCAGCCACTGCTCTTACTTCACACTGATAAATACAGCAGGTGATACAGGAAAAGGTGATGCTAAACCTGCAGTTCCCAGTGCTCCCCACCTTAAAAACTGAAACCAGATCTGCGAGAGGCAAGTCAGAGATCAAAGTCTCCATTCCCAAGTCGATCTCCTAAAACATGCAGGAGATAAATGTTGATCACTATTCCCTCTGATACCAGCAGATCAGTGACAATACACGGACTGCACTCACCTCATTTTCTTCTCTACTGAAATGTCCCTCCTTTGTCAACATCCAACCCAGTCTCTCAACCTTTTCTTCAATTGCTTGTTTGAGTCTGTCCCTGTAGAACTTTGTCAGTTGGTACAGTCGATATTCCTCCCCTTCTGCCAGGAGTTCAGAGATTGTAAACTCTGGCTCTGTGAATACAAAAAGGAAAATGTAGGCTTGAACTCAGATATCCCTCGTCTCCACTGCTCTCACCCAACTCAACAAAAAAACCGTGTCTTGAACCTGCCTCCAGATACAAAATAGGATTAATTCTCCATCTCCAACACCATCACACTGAGCACGGAGTCCCCCTACGGCTGTGTGCACAGACCACTGCTGTTCACTCTGCTGACCCACGGCTGTGCTGCAACACACAGCAAGAACGACGAGTCAGCTTACAGAGAGGAGGTGCAGCAGCTAACGGACTGGTGCAGAGCCAGCGGCCTGTCTCTGAATGTGAACAAAACAAATTTCTTGTTCATCTCGCGGAGAATCTCACCTGGTCCCTCAACACCAGCTCCATAGCAAAGAAAGCCCAGCAGCGTCTCCACTTTCTGCGAAGGCTGAGGAAAGTCCATCTCCCACATCCCATCCTCATCACATTCTATGGTGGTTGTATTGAGAGCATCCTGAGCAGCTGCACCACTGCCTGGTTCGGAAATTGCACCATCTCAGATCGCAAGACTCTGCAGCGTATAGTGAGGTCAGCTGAGATGATCATCGGGGTCTCTCTTCCCGCCATCACGGACATTTACACCACACGCTGCATCCGTAAAGCCAGCAGCATTATAAAGGATCCATGCACCCCTCAAACAATCTCTTCTCCCTCCTGCCGTCTGGGAAAAGGCTCCGAAGCATTCGGGATCTCACCGACAGACTATGTAACAGTTTCTTCCCCCAAGCTATCAGACTCCTCAATACCCAGAGCCTGGCATGACACCTTACTGCCCGATTGTCACGTATATTATTTATTGTAATGTCTGCACTGTTTTGTGCACTTTATGCCGTCCTAGATTGGTGTGTAGTTTAGTGTAGTTGTTGTGTGTTTTTTTTTCTTTTCCTCTGTTTTCTCACATAGTTCAGTCTAGTTTGTGTAATGTGTCATGTAACACCGTGGTGCTGAAAAGCAACTCATTTTTACTATGTACTGTGTCAGCAGTTACGGCCGAAATGGCAATAAAAGGCTTGACTTGACTTGAATGTAACTTAACACTTGCCTTAAAGCCTACCCAACAGTGTTCTAGGCATTACATAATAGAAGGACAATATTTAATATAAACCAGTCCATCCCCCATCCAACCCATTCACCTATTTCAATTTGGATGGGCATAAATGTTGGGATGGTTGGTAATATTCGCTTCCCAGAGATACTCTCTCCATCCTGGCGAATACATTTCCCCTGATTCACAACCCGGAAACACTCTACTCATCTGGACAGCTGCATTTCCTCCAATTCACATCCTGAAAATCCTCAGAGCAGGTAGTACATCTCCTGTCGTGGGGTAACGGCTGCTCAGTGCACCATATGTACCACACCCACACATTTTCCCTCACCTCTGACCAACCCTCCAACAAGGCCTCACCTTTACCCTCCACCCTGCCACATTGTGTGAGCACATCACCCTCATATTTCACTCACCTGCTCCTTCTTGGGGACTTGACAGTTCTGTGTTCAATGAGCTTCCGAGCTGACAGACAGTCGCCTCACTTGTGCCGGTTCCAGGGTCCGGATCAGTGTCTCTGACGTCACTGTCTCTGGGCTGATAGACAGTCGCCTCACTTGTGCCGGTTCCAGGGTCCTGATCAGTGTCTCTGACGCCACTGTCTCTGGGCTGAATTTGCTCCTCCTCCTCTGCGGCCAGACCGCATTCCATTGGGACACCGCTCTCAATCTGACCCTGCTTTGGTACCTTGCATCCCGTGTTCAGATCATCTTCCCTCGATGATCTGCCTGGTAAAATCCTCTTCAGTCTTTTCGCTGCTCGTTTCAATTTCTCACCTGCAATTGGTGATGAATTGCAGGTTATACAAGTGTGATTTAGATCTGAGCAAAACTGATTCAGATTGCAAAGGAGCCGAGACTCTGGCTGACCAGATTTGGAATGGAACTGAGCTGGTTAATGTGAACCGTACATCCTGTCAGGTGACCATCCCGATAAGCCGGTGACTGGACACATTTACTCCCAGTAAAATAGCACAATCGGCACAGTAATACTAATCACAGCAGTTGAACGCACGGATGACCACGGGATCATAATGCACCGGTGTCCGGTGATACTGGGAAATATCACTGTGATCATCTTCCACAAGCCAAAATCTCCCTCGGTCACTAACTGTCCAGTAGTCCGTGTCACACAAAGACCAGCAACGGGATTACACATGGTTCAGTCTGCTGGATCACACATTCTCCACTTGCTTTGTCACACGAGGGGCTGGAGACTGGACAAGGGGACTGGAGTTGCTTTCTCCAGTTCCTTTGGTCACAGTCTGACCATTCCCTTGAGACGCACTTCCTCCGGTCCCCTGGGTCGCAGGCTGATCATTTCCTTGCGATCTATGCTGACCTCTCCCCTGGTTCCCATCTTGTCCCCCACCCGCAGATCATCATGTAACAACTATGCAGTTCATTGGCAAAGTCTTGGTTATAGAGCTTTGTGTGTAGTTGCAGTTGCTAATCTATAGGATGGAGGTGATGAAGCTGGAAAGTGTGAAGTGAAGAATGAACACTACGGTACTGGGCTAGGGTGTTGTAAATTGAGAGCATCTGGGCAGGGAAAATGGGAGAGGAAGTTTACGAGGGAAGTTTGGGAAAACTGCAGGAAAATGGGACATTTAGATCAGCTTGAATTATCTGGGCCGAAGGACCTGTTTCCAGGCTGGAGCATCGTTTCTATTCCACCTGGAATCTCAGATTTGAGCACAATCACAATGTCTACAGGTGACAGAGACATTTGGTCATTGGTTGTGCCGGGTTTCCCAGCCAAGATCCTGGGAATTTAAATTCAGGTAGAAGATCATATCAAGAGGGAAATATTTAGAAACTCAGGTTCACCATTTCTCCACAGCCCAGACATTCACTGGGGTGTTAAAACTTCGAAGCAGATCACAAATGTATCTACAATGAGCTGCCTCCTGATCCTCAGCCATTCCCAGCACCGGCAATGATCTCCGCTCCGCTACAGAAAACAGATTTCGGTGACACCCCTCCTCCTTTGCGTAGCAGGCAAGAAAAACCAGGGGGGAGTTGGTAGCTTTCCCTCCAAAACCTGAAATGCTGTGTTATCATAGAATCTCTGAAATCCCGGAAATGCTCCTGTCATCTGCTTCTGAATTTTATAAATGAAAGTTGAAGATGTCTTGCATATCAGGGCCTGTCTGGAGGTGAAATGGACCCTGACCCTGAACATTCACATAAACCACAAGTTCGTTGTCACATTCCTGTCTGTGTTTCACTCATGACCACCTGGTTCAGGAGTCCCTGCTCCCTTCACTCAGCTGAAGCTTTGTATGATGAGCGGAGTGATTCGATCATTACTGGTGTCAGGTCCCTGCGCTGGAACTGTTGGGTTGATCAATTACTCAAGGCCGCTTTACCAGTGGGATAAATGACACTGCTGGATGAAACTTTTCTATGCCCTGTTAACACCTCTGTCTGTTCTTTCATCTGAACTATTGTGTACAAACGCGATAAAAGTTTAATTCTAAGATCCCTGTGATCATACCTTTGTCCATTCTGATTCTGACTGACGATTGTTGACTGTCGTCGTCTTGTTCACACTCTGCAGGACAGCTTCACGGCTGGTGAGGCTCTAAATTTCACAACAAGCAGACAGTGAGTCAGAGAGTACGACTGCTTTGCAAATATGACAGTATTTCTATCCCTTGTAGCATTTGGCATGGGGACCAAACATTCCCTGTTAGTAACCACTTCCACACCATATCTGCCCACTGATACCTGGCGCATCTGCTGACAGAGTCACAGAGCAATAAAATGCAAATTCAGAGCGTTCAGCCCAACGAGACAATGCCAAACACAGTGCCCACTGAGATGGTCACAATTTCCTGTGATGGGGCCATCTCCCTTCTGGCCTCTTCACTCCATCTACACACCCCAACTGCTGCCATGTGACACCTTGTCAAATGCTTTGCTGAAGGCCCTTGCGCAACATCCATGGGAGCATAACTTTGAATTTCCACCTCTGCTTAATGTCACCTTCACAGGTTTTGACAATGTAATTAGCAGAAATGTACTTGATGAGGCCAAGGTATGTCAAGGTAAATTATGGGTTGCCATGTGCTAGTTAGGACTGAATAAAAGTCAGTGTTGGGATATTTTCCTTTATAAATGATCTGTTCTCAGCAGAGGCCGAAGCGATGATATATTCGAGGGTAAGTATATCACTGCAGATTGCAATCGCCAATGGGATCAAGGGCATGTTGCTGCAGTTCATGGTAATTCCACATTTCTATAATCACTGCAACACGACACACGTGGGGCTTCTTATAAAGGGAGGAAATTGTCAACGCATTTTAAGCTGATTATAACGTAACAAGGAAACATCAGAACTAACCAAAAGCTACTTCAGATGATGCAGCACCTTCAAATGAGCAAACACTCAGAGAATGTGAGTGACTGTAAAGAGCTGGGCTTCTGAAAGCACATTACCAGACCTGGAGTGATTGCAACTTGCTCTGACCGAGGCATTCCACCTATTTCGTACCTTCCTTTGTAAAGGTCTGTAATGTTTACAGGACCAGTGTTCGAGTGAATGATACTCACCAAACTTTCTCCTGACTGAATCAATGGAAACTCTGAGTCAGAGGGTTCTCTTCAGTTGGTACTCTCAGTCCTCGGGCTGGTTCGCTTGTCGCTGTTCCCTCGTTCTCATTCGTGGCTTTCCAGCTGGGGGCTTTTCTTCCAATAAATCTCTCACCGCAGGTCTAACTTTAACCAGAGAGATAATGAAGCACATTAACAATACAAAGGAGAAAAAATATTTCTGCTCAATTTTTTCAAAAGCGAATCTCACTGAAATTTAAACGCTGAAGACAAATAAAAGGATCTCATGGAACAAATCATTAATTGTCCCTCACACGTCACAAATCCTGATACGGGATACGAAGGACTCATCATTCAGTCATGATGAGATATCAGAGCAGAATGAAGTGATTCAGTCCATCGAGTCTCCTCCATCATTCAAACATGGTTGATTTTTTTTGCCACAATGCCATATTCCTGCGTCCCCTTATAGTGCTGGAAACTCGGTGCAGCAGATTGCATCTGTGGAAAAAGACACTGTGGAAGACCCAGTATCAGAACTGGGATTATGCAGGATGATGCGTGATATGCTGAACGCTTAATTGCGCAATTTGGCCCAGATCGCATCCTTGCTCATACCTATAATGGGGGAGGTACAACATACAGTGTTCTGAAAAAATAGTAAAAGTGATTATCGGGGCATTAATAGTGATCTTTAGAGAAACGAAAACGAAAAGCTCTTGAATTTATAGCAAATAGACCGTCTAGTTATTCTCTGTTCAGAATTAGTTCTATATTGTTAAGCACCTGAGCATCATTGCCTTAAAGTAGGCTCCTACGGACAAGGCGAAATTATTATTAATTTTTCTTGCGTTATTCATTACTATTTCCTGGATAGCAGAGAGGCTCCCGGTGAAACTGTTTTGTCCACTCTATTGACTTTTAACATCTCCTCTATAACAGGAAGCACGATAATGTACCATATTCAATTGTGATTAATATGCATAGAATGTAATGTGGGTCGGTCTCCAATGTTCCATCTAATGACTATTTTTGCAGCTGCGTGGATCAGCCATTGCTCTGAGACGGAACTTTTCACACGGACTGAGAAAAGCACAACACCATAGATGCGTCCTCTTTTGTAAAATGCATCCATGAATATTTTAGGATTAAGACAGACAAGAGAAAAAACATTCTATTGATTTTAATTACTAATTAAAGGATAGGATAAAAATGTAGTACAACAAAGAAAAACTTTCAGGTTTCATAAACGTTTATACGACAGTGTTTAATTCCATCTGCGCTGCAATAAAGGCTCCGTTCGCGGGAGCATTTTGGTTCTGCAGACACGCAGTGCAGAGGGAACAGTGACGGGTTTCTCTCTCCAGATTATCCTACCTTATAACAGTGTTTTGTCCACTGCCTTGCCAGCGACAACCTGTTGTTACAAACATGCAGATCATCAACAATCAGGCTCAGATCTCATCCGTGTGCATATTCGAGATGGGTGAGGGTTTGCTTAAATGGGAAATGTATTAAATGGCCTCTTTGTTAGGTACAACTCTATACCAGCTCATTAATACGAATCTGTTAATCATCTGCTTGCAACTCAAAGCACAAGCACATGCAGATATGGTCAACGGGTTCAGTTGTTATTCAGGCCAAACATCTGAAGAGGAAATAAATGTGATGTAAGTGACGTTGACCGGGGAATGATCGTTGGTGCCAGACCGGGTGGTATGAGGGTTACGGAAACTGATCAGCAGCTTGGATTCTCAAGTATAAATCTCTCGGTTTACTGAGAATGGTCCGGAATCAAACCAAAGGAAAATCCAGTGAACAGCGGTTCTAAAGGCCCCGTTAATGAGAGAACTCAGTGAGATTGGGCAGACTGATTAAATCCGACAGGAAAGCGGCAAGAACTCAAATAACCACGCACTCCAACAGCGGAGAGCAAGAGAGCGTCACTGAGCACCGAACATAGAGACCCAACACTGTCTCCTCCCGTACTTCAAAATACCCTATATTCCGTGCAGATGGACTTTAAACACCCTCCACATGTCAGATGTGGACTTGCCAGTGTTACGAAGGATGAACAGCTCTGATGGGCAGAAGGGTGCAGAGTTGCCCATCTCCCCCCCCCCACCCCGCCTTTTGGAGAATCACAAACCGTTACTGTTGCTATGCTGTTAATGAGAGAGAGAGATGTAAGAGAAAACATGCTGGAATTGGAACATCTGCTACAGATAAGAGAGAGAGATAAAGCAGGGGAGTGAGACTTGTTGGTCCACCATATTCTGACTTCTGAAAGACTTATGGCTTCTGAGAGGGTTGGTCACCTTGTACCATTCTGTTCATTAAAATTCCTCAGTGGACAGCTGGAGTGGGCTGGTTTGATGGACACAGTCATTCAAAATTGATGTACAACTGAAACCCCGTGAGAAGGGATAAAAGTGAGGTCTGGGGAGACTCCCTACAGACACACCAGGAACACACTATTGAGCACTGCTTGAGTGTTGGAACCCGCGTGAAGGTGTGGGGCACCGGAGACCGAACAAAGGATTGGTCAGTTTAACTCACAGTGTTATAGCAGGGCCGGTGGGGGCTTGTGTGTGTGCCCACTCATGCCAGAGTGACGAGTCCACCACAGAAGGACAGAGGGGTCATACCTGAATGGCCACAACACATCGACGGATGAAGAACGTAAAGGAAGGTTTGCCTGCCTGTAGCTGTTACATCTTGCTCTCTCTCTCTCTCTCTCTCTCTCTCTCTCTCTCTCTCTCTCTCTCTATCTCTCCAACAATTACAACACAACGACCAACATCTGCCTCAGCAAGTATGAACTGAACTGTACGTTAAATTCACATATGACAATTCATTATCCACTAGACATTGATAGAGCTTGTTTATTATTGCTTATTATTATACCCACACTTTTCGGTTTAGTATTGCTAACGTGTATTATCTATATATTTGCATTATTGATATTGATTTGTGTATTTTACTAATAAACACTGTTTGAAAATAGTACCACCAGACTCCAACGGATACTTCTTTCTCTGCTGGTTAGACACCCAGTTACGGGGTACAAAACCAAATTGGGGGCTCGTCCGGGATTTGAATCCTAATTTGGGAGGCCAGAGAAATCGGCTATAAGTCCGTTATCTGATCTGTTTGCGTGGGTAACCAGACGGGAACCAGCAGAGATGGGAATAGACAAATTTATAAAGAACCCGACTTTGGGGGCATTGGAGAATACCAGGAAGGTGGAATTGGTGAGTGTTGCGAGACGATTAAATCTCTCGGCGGTGAAATCGTCGATGAGAAAGTGGGAGATACAGAGAGCCATAGCCCAGCATAATATATCCAAGGCTGTGTTCGCGCTTGATACATTGAACCTGTTTCCTGAGAAGAAACCAGTCGATCGGACGGCTCAGTTAGAGATAGCAAAAATAAGGTTGGAGATGGAGAAGAGGAAAATGGAGTATGAGATCCTGCTAAAGGAGTTGGAGGCGAAAAGGGAGAAAGGAAGAGCTGAGTCGGTTGAGAAGGAGAAGCAGAGGCAGAATGAACTACAGATGAGGCAGCTGGAAGGAGGAAAGAGGAATCTGAAAGGAGGATGGAGGAGGAAGAGAAACAACGGCAGTTCGAGAGGGAGAGATGGCAACATATGGGTAGCGGGACAGATCGAGCGGAGAAGTTTAATGTAAGTAGGGAGTTTAGTACCTCCGTTCGAGAGACGGACGTTGATAGTTACTTCTTGCATTTTGAAAAGGTGGCCGTGAATCAGAAGTGGCCCAGAGATCAGTGGGTGGCGTTGTTACAAAGTGTATTAAAAGGAAATGCTCAACAGGCATATGTGGCATTGTCCATGGAAGAGTCTGAGGATTATGAGGAAGTAAAACAGTCTATCCTTCGGGCCTATGAGTTGGTAGCTGAAGCGTATAGACAAAAGTTCAGTGATTTAAAGATACTGTGGAATCAGACGTATACAGAGTTTGCCTATGAGAAGGGTGTGCTCTTGGATCGTTGGTGCGCTGCAGAAAGGGCGGAGGAGGATTTCTATCGTTTAAGAGAGTTAATTCTGATTGAAGAATTTAAAGGTTGTGTTTCGGATAATATCCGGACGTATCTGAACGAGAAGTCGAATAAGTCTATAACGGAATTTGCCAGGTTAGCAGATGAATATGCCCTAACCCACAAGACAAAGTTTCCCCCAAATAAGAGTTACCAGAAAGGCAGTAGAGACGGTAGAGAAAGTCCACGGGCTAAGGTAGAGAATAAGCTGGGAGCTAGTGATAAAGGTAAGGAGGAGGACAAGGAAGCTGGCAGGAAGGTTCCTGGCTTGACCTGTTATAATTGTGGAAAGGTTGGTCATATTGCATCTAAGTGCTTTGCTCCGAAGAAGGAGACGGGAAAAGGGAAAACAGCAATCCCGACAGGATGCATTGAGTCGGTCAGCAGATCAACGAGGAAGGCAAAGGTAGATAAGAGTCCGAGAGGGCCGTCAGAAATTTATTTCGGAAGGGACGGTGTCTGTGAAAGAAGGAGAAACCCCAGTTCCAGTGATAATCTGGAGGGATACTGGGGCTGACCAGTCATTGATCCTAAGTAAGGTGCTGGATTTCGGTCCAGAAACTGGAGAGGTGGTATTAAGAGGCATAGGAAAAGGGACAGAAGCTGTACCTTTGCACAGGATCATTTTACAATGTGACCTGGTATCTGGACCAGTCGAAGTCGGGGTGCGTTGAGAATTACCGAGAAACGGCGTGGACGCCCTTCTTGTAATGATTTAACAGGTGGTGACGTGTGTTCAGCAGTGAAGCTGACAAGCAAGCCTGTGTGTGCTGAGGACCCGGCCCTAGATTCTAAGATCTACCCCGCATGCGCAATCACTCCCAGCATGTCGAGAAAGGCGGCTGAGAAAGAAGACAGTTTAAATGAGTCCACTGTTGATTTGGCTGAGACGTTTTTACCGACCCTGTATCTAGAGGGGTTAGGGGATGGTAAAGCGGAGAATAGGGAGGTGAAAGAAGGTAAAGGAGAGGAGGTAGATTTAACCTTTGCCAAGAGGGAATTTATAGAGGCACAGAGTAAGGATGAGAAACAGTTGAGGCAGTTAGAAGGTCCAGGGTTGGACACGGATGATCTGTCTGGCTTGACAGAACTGTTCGAAGAAGTTGAAAAATTTAAATGTGTTCCCGATAATGATATAAGGGCAGTCCTAGATGAAAAGGATGCCATTACCTTGAAGGAGTCTGCTGGGTTAGCAGATGGAATTGTTTTAACCCGCAGGGTTGAGTTTACTCCGGATAGGAATTGCCCAGAAAGTAATTGGGAGGATCAGGGGAACTTAGAATTTGAAAAGGGGACTGGTATTGGAAGCCTAGAAGTGGCAGATGTCCCGTTTGCTTGTATTCAGGTTGTTGAAGTACCTGTGGAGTCACAGGATACTGAACCGAGTGTTGAAGCTCAGAAAAAGTCTGAGGTATCTGATTCAGTTGAAAAGGAATGCAGTCCTTTTGGGTCAGATGGACTAGGTTTAGTGAAGAAAGGGTTAAACTTGGTACCAGTGGAAAGTGAGAATTCCCTGTTGTTTGTATTAGAAGATGTGTTAAAAGTTAGTGAGGAGATGAAAGCTGGTGATGTGAATATTATTGAAGGAGAAGGGAAAGGTGTTGTTCCTAAATTGAATAAAGAAAATTTAATGTCTGGATTGGTTTGAGAAGCAGTAACCAGGCTGAAGGAAAAATCGCTTGTTAACAAGGTGCCTGTGAATCTATTACAGTTTGTTTTGGAATTTGAAGGTGAACAACTGCCTGATGTTATTCAAGGAGGTGATTTGGAGAGACTGAACCAAAAGTGTTGGTTGGACAAAGGGGGATCACTTGCAGATGTTAAAATGAAAACTAATAGAATGAAGGTCCTGAAGATAGAATTAATGACTTGCTCAGAAATAAATAAGTGTGTGGAAGTTCAGAGAATGGGCTAAGTTTGGAAAACATTGGTGATAAGATAAATCCTATGAAAGGAGTATGTGAAGGCCTATTCCACACTGGTGAGCAAGCTAACCACGTGAGAGTTCAGTGGAAAAGGGGCAATGGTTGACCATGTCTCTGGACCTGATGAAATTTCAGTGGAAATGATACAAGCCCCGGAAGATCTGGGCATGGATATTCATTTTGAAGAGTTTAATGGCATATATGAGTCTGGTGTATTGCCCGACGATCTCTTGAAATCAGTATTTATAACTCTGCCTAAAATTCCTGGAACTATTGACTGCGAAAATTATAGAACAATCAGTCTGATGAGTCACATAATAAAGATTTTGTTGATAATTGTTCTGAGTCGAATTAAAAACAAGTTAAGGCCAGAAACTACTGAACTGCAATATGGGCTGATGGAGGATAGAGGAACAAGGAACGCAATTTTCATACTACGAATGCTTTCAGAAAGGGCAATTGAGTGTCAAATTGATGTCTTTTCATTTTTTATTGATTTCACTAAAGGATTCGACAAAGTGTAACATGAAAAACTTTTTCAAATTCTCATTTAACTAAACATTGACGGAAGGGACCAGTAACTTATTCAAAATTTATACTGGAATCAAACAGTGGCTGTAAAAATTGATGATAATATAAGCAGTTAGACTAAAATTCAAAGGGGAGTTAGAGATGCGTTGCCCCACCGGAATTACTTAATATTTATACTGAAAAGATTCTCAGAGAAATAGAAGACCTAGATGGGATAAAAATTGGAGGTGTTTGCATCAACAATATAAGATATGCAGACGATATCCCCCTAATAGCAAGTGCAGCAGAAGACTTACAAATCCTCCCAGACAAATTAGTACAAACAAGTGCAGATTTTGGTCTAACCATCAACGGTAAAATAAAACACATATATGGAAATATAAAAAGGGCAGGATACTCCCAACTGCCAATTGTCCATCGGTAACCAAGCGATTGAACAAAAGATCGGCTTTAATTACCTTGGTAGCTTTATATCACAAGATGCGAGAAGTAAAGTAGAAATAAAAAGAAGAATTGCCATTGCCAAAACCAACGTCCAAAAATGAATAAAAACACAAAATGCTGGCAGAACTCAGCAGGCCAGACAGCATCTATGGGTGGAGGTAGTGATGACGTTTCGGGCCGAAACCCTTCATCCTTCTACCTCCTCCCATAGATGCTGTCTGGTCTGCTGAGTTCTGCCAGCATTTTGTGTTTTTATTTACTTCCAGCATCTGCAGATTCACTCGTGTTTCCAAAAAAATGAAACCCATTTTTACCAACAGACACATTTCTATGAAAACAAGGCTTAGGCTACTAAAGTGTTACATCTGGTCAATCTTTCTGTATGTTTCCGAAACATGGACTGTAACACCTGAACTCCAAAAAAACTTAGAAGCAACAGAAATGTGTTTTTATTTAGAAGAATGCTGAAAATATCATACAGAGATAGGGTAACTAATGAGGCGGTACTCCAACGTGCACATGCAAAAAGATCTTTAATGAGAACATTCCTGGACCATGTCATCAGAAAGGGCGAAATAGAATGCTTTACATTGCAAGGCCCTATGCCTGGGAATCGCGGAAGAGGAAGACAAAGAAGAAAATATATGGACACTGTGAAAGAACTAACAGATCTAAGTGTGCGAGATATCATTGACGCTGTGAGGAGTCATTAGATGTGGAGACCCATGATCGCCCAAGCGTGTAACGCGTAAGGCACATGCAGAAGAAGTATCAATGTCAGCCTCATATGTCCAGACACCCCTGTGATTAACGTCACTTTATGGACAGACAATCAATCGTTTTAAACTATCATACTTTATGTATTGTGTTTAGTTTATTATTGTGGTCTCTATAATTATTTATTTTCTGTCTTGCTTTGGATCCAGTGTATGAATTATTTTGTTCTCTTTTACCCTTCATTACTAGAATGACATCAATCATTTTTGAATCTTGAATCCTGGGGAAAATGCTACGACCAACCTCATTATTTATATTCCATCTTGATTTCATGAACTCCTACAATGTCACCCTCATTCTCATCTGAACTAAAGATCCAGCTCAGCCAAATGCTTCCTATGACTCGGCCCTGTAGTCCAGGCAACATCTTCAGCAATCTCTTCTGCACCCTCTCCAGCTTGATAATATATTTACTACAGTAGGGTGAACACAACGGTACATAATACTCTGTGTAGCCATGTACATTCATATACAAATCAATGGCATGAATAGTAAATTACGGAGATCTCAGCACTGACACTTCCATCCCACTCGTCACAGACCTCCATTCGTTAGAACCATCTACATTCATCCCCCTCTCCTTCTTGTTCTCTTGCCCGGTGTGAATCCTCCTCGCCAGCCCCCTGTGAATCCCACGTGACCGAACCTCCCCGATCAGCTGCCATGCAGGATCTTGTTACAGACTTTACCAAAGTTCAGATGAACAACATCACTGCCCAACTTCACCTAACGCCCTAGTTCATTCTTAAATAATCTCCAAAATACTTGACAGATATGATATCCTATTGGACAGTGTTGACGGTGATTTCCCCATAACCAATGCCCAACCGCCCGGGATTTCAGCTTCACTGCAGACAGAAAATTCCGATCCCAGCTGCAGAATTACCAGCCTGGACTGTAGCCCGTTTTCTGGCAATTTCATATCATCAGATTCATCAGCCCAATATTATCACCCATACAAAGACGCCTTGGTGCCGGCAATTTGCCGTGGAGTTCCTGCCATTTCCGATTCACAATCTAAGGTGGAATTGGAACCTAATGACCCTCTGCCGGGGCCGGTGCTCAGGCTGGTTCCCCGGTCTGTATAGAGGATGTGGATACACTTCAGCCTGACCCCAGCAGCTAAACAGAGCACATTTGATCTCTATGTCATCGCTGCGTGGGATCTTGCCCAGCAGAGCGGGCTGCCATGTTTCCTGCAGTGTAGCAGGAAAAAAATGTAAAATTATTAAGTAGAAAATGCTGGGAGCTCAGTACATCAGACTACGTCTCTGAAAGGACAAATGGTGGAAGACCCAGTTCCAGAACTGAGACTGTTCAAGATGCTGCCGATCTGCTGAGCGTCTCCAGTATTTTCCCTTCCTTACTTTAAATTTCCTGCAACTGTAGTATTTTCTCCCTCTTCATTTTAATGCACAGATAGTAACTGATTGCCACCCTGAACTGTAAATGCCACCCCACCCCAAACAATTTGTTAGTTCTGAGTTCATTCTGACGCTGGTGTAACACATCCCACACAGTCAATGCTCACAGCATCCTTTCCTCCCACTATCACTCTGTTACATTTGCTCCCGAGGCCACTGTCTCTACGCTGAGAGGCGGTGACCACAGAGCGATAAAAAGTGCAACACTTGCTGCAGCTCTGACGGGTCGTTACCCTGGAAACAGAGGAAGTGGCTCAACTAAAATAACCGAAAAAGGAAATAACAAACTCAACATCAGATGCTATGAGTTCCATTATGACAAAGATTAACACTGCAGCCATTTTGTAAAGGTGAATCTAAAATTGAAATGGTTGCTTTTACCCTGCCACGTGTTGTGTCCAACTAAACCTCTGGTATTCCGAGCGAACAATAACTAACTAAATAAATAAATAAATAAATAAACAAACAGACAGGCACACAAATAAATAACTAAATAATTAGAAAGGGGCAATACTAAACTTCACAATGAAGACAAAGATTAGAAGAGAGATTGCTGAAATATAACATTGCAGCATTGGGATACAGGCTGGACAAACATTGAGCAAGCAGGTTGATATATATATCATTGAGCTGGTGGCATACAGGCAGGACAGAGATTGAACTAGAAGGTTGATATATATTATTGAGGTGGTGGGATACATGCTAGACAGAGGTTGAACAAGTAGGTTGATATATATCATTGTGCTGGTGGCATACAGACTGGACAAACATTGAGGAAGGCGGTTGATATATATCATTGAGGTAGTGGGATACAGACTGGACAGAGGTTGAACAAGATGGTTGATATATATCATTGAGCTGGTGGCATACAGGCTGGACAAACATTGAGGAAGGCGGTTGATATATATCATTGAGGTAGTGGGATACAGACTGGACAGAGGTTGAACAAAATGGTTGATATATATCATTGAGGTAGTGGGATACAGACTGGACAGAGGTGGAACAAGATGGTTGATATATATCATTGAGCTGGTGGCATACAGGCTGGACAAACATTGAGGAAGGCGGTTGATATATATCATTGAGGTAGTGGGATACAGACTGGACAGAGGTTGAACAAAATGGTTGATATATATCATTGAGGTAGTGGGATACAGGCTGGACAGAGGTTGAACAAGATGGTTGATACATATTGAGGTAGTGGGATACAGGCTGGACAGACGTTGAACAAGATGGTTGATATATATTATTGAGGTGGTGGGATACAGGCTGGACAGAGATTGAACAAGATGTTGATATATATCATTGAGGTGGTGGGATACAGACTGGACAGAGGTTGAACAAGATGCTTGATATATATCATTGTGGTGGTGTGATACAGGCTGGACAGATTTTGAACAAGATGGTTGATATATATCATTGAGGTAGTGGGATACAGACTGGACAGAGGTTGAACAAGATGGTTGATATATATTATTGAGGTGGAGGGATACATGCTAGACAGAGGTTGAACAAGTAGGTTGATATATATCATTGTGCTGGTGGCATACAGACTGGACAGAGGTTGAATAAGATGGTTGATTTATATCATTGAGGTCGTGGGATACAGGCTGGACGGAGGTTGAACAAGACGGTTGATATATATCATTGAGGTAGTGGGATACAGGCTGGACATAGGTTGAACAAGAAGGTTGATATATATCTGGATCTTACTGTCCTGTCTGAACGGGGAAAGATGAAACTTCTCATACACGTGGAGCAGTGTCCCGAGGGTGCGATGGCTTAATTTAACCCTCTGTCTGCAAGAACACACCGGGTCGAACGGCCGCTTCCAGTGTGCTGGAAATATGTAAAACAATTATCGTCTCCAAGCGTCGATCCAGTTGAAGTTTGGATCCGATAGCGGGCCGGGTGATGGAGGTAAAGTTCACCAGGTACATCTTAATGGATGGGTTCAGTCTCGGCATCACCACCTCATCCCGGACCTGGGACCAGAACACCAGGGGCTGAGCGGCGGCTCACCTCTGGCGGTTCGGTGTGAAGGTCCCATAACCCGGACCGACCACGACAGGTTGTATCCAGGAAGCGGGACGAGGCCGCCAGTTCGAGGAAGTTAACGGGACTCTCTGCCCAACATGAGGTTCCCCGCCCCCGGGATCGACTTCAGTACTCACCGATGGGAAATTGTCGGTTGCGTTCAACCCCAGTGACCGGCCTCAAAACTGACCGATGAGAACTTCATCAATTTGTCCGGAGAGCAGCGAGATCCGTCCACCGGCTCCCCACAGACGATCAGCTTCAACAGAGAACGGAAAGAAAACCCCGCCCATCCGGAGACTGTGAGAGCGGGGGCGGGGCCTCGGAAGCGAAAACCTGAGATGCTGCAGATCTGCGTTTGAAATGGGAGCGAGCAACCGGTGACTCTGCTCCTCGCCCCTCACACACTGTCCGACCTACCTGCCGCATTCCCCACATTATTCCATATTTACACCAGCTACGTTTTTAGTGTTTTCCTCTGGATCTTTCCCGTCCCCATGGCACCATCTTCCGGTTCTCAGAGTTAAGGGTTCGATTCCCATCCCGGTACGACATACAATTCCCACCCGGAAAGGAATTGTGCAGGTTTCATTGAAATCACTTCTATGTTTATAAACAGTTTTTTTTTCTATTCACATTCCTCCGGAGCCTCACTGGACAGGAACACTGAAACATCAAGTGAAAAACAGCAGGAGGAGGCCATTCAGCCCCTCTAACCATCAACAAGATGGCGGCTGCTCTCCCATCTCAGCCACATGTTTCTGTCCGATCCATATTTCCTCCATCCCTTCCGTCTCCACACATCTGCCGGCCTTTTTTTTGTGAAAACGATCACTAAGGTGTTGCTCCTCCACCCTGAGGGCGGTCTGATCGAAACGTCGGATTGGGAATCAGAATTAAAACGTTTGGCCACTGCAAAGTCCCCCTTGTGGCAGATGATACAGAGATTGTAAAAAAATAACGGTCTCCCAGTTTATGGCGGGTCTCACCAGTGTGAAGGAGGCCGCATCGAGAGCACGGGACACAATAGATGACCCCAGCAATAGATTCGCAGATGAAGCGTTGCCTCATCCGGAAGGACTGCTTTGTGTCTCTGAATGGAGGTGAGGGAGGAGGGGTACGGCAGGTGTAGCACTTAGGCTTATGCAGGGATAAGTATCTGGAAGAAGATTAGTGAGGAGGGATGAATGAACAAGGGAATTGTGGAGAGAGTGATCCCTGTTGAACCCTGTTTGTGACTTCCTAAACTGATTTGCATGGATGCAATCCCTACATTCATTAGTTATCTCTTTACTGCGATAGAAACGTTATATATTCCATACAGTGAATGCTCAAGGCATCCGGGCACCCACACCGGCTCCTGAGGTCACTGAGGGGCGGTGACCAGAGAGCGATAAATATGTTCAACACTCTGGAGCTCTGCTGGGCTTTTGGAGGTGATGGAGGAACGGGCTCAGCAGAGCTAACTGAAAATAGGAAGTAAGGAATTCAACTTCACATGCCCTGTTTCATGAATTTATGAACATTTGGAGAGGCATAACATGATCAGGAATAGTCAGCTTGGCTTTGTCAAGGGCAGCTCGTGCCTTACCGGCCTGATTGAATTTTCTGAGGATGTGACTAAACACATATATGGAGGTAGAGCAGTTGATGTCGTGAATATGGATTTCAGCAAGGCACTTGATAAGGTACCCCATGCAAGGCTTATTAAGAAAGTAAGGAGGCATGGGATCCAAGCGGACTTTGCTTTGTGGATTCAGAAACGGCTTTGCCCACAGAACGCAAAATTGTTTGTAGATGGGTCATATTCTGCCTGGACGTCGCTGACTAGTGCTGTTCCTCAGGGATATGTTCTGGCACCACTTTTCTTCGTCAGTTTTATAAAGGACCTGGATAAGGAAGTGGAGGGATAGGTCAGTACATTTACTGATGACACAAAGGTCAGAGGTATGGTGGATAGTGTGGAGAGCTGTCGAGGTGATAATAGGACCTCGATTGGAAGCGAAACTGGGCTGACAAGTGGAAGATGGAGTCTGACCCAGACAAGTGTGAGGTGGTTCACTTTAGAAGGTAAATACGATGGCAGAATATAGTATGAATTGTAAGACTCTTGGCAGTGTGGAGGATCAGAGGAATCTTGTGGTCTGATTTCATTTGCGCAGACTGACTGTGTGGTTCAGAAGGCATACGGGGTATTGGCCTTCATCAACCTTGTGATTCAGTTCAAGTGCCAAGAGGTAATGTTACTGCTATATAAGACCCTGGTTAGTCCCCACTTGGAGTACTGTGCTTGGAGTGCAGTTCTGTTCGCCTCACTACAGGAAGGGTGTGGAAGCTATAGAAAGGGTGCAGAGGAGATTGACAAGGATTTCTCTGGATTGTGGAGCATGCCTTATGAGAACAGGATGAGTGAACTTGGCCTTTTCTTCTTGGACAGATGGAGGATGAGAGGTGACCTAATAGAGGTGTATAAGATGATGAGAGGCATAGATCGTGTGGATAGGCAGAGGCTTTTTCTCAGGGCTGAAATGGCTAACACGAAAGGGCACAGTTTTAAGATGCTTGGGGAGAAGTTACAGAGGCAATGTCAGGGGTAAGTTCTTTAGGCAGAGAGTGGTGAGTGCGTGGAATGGGCTGCCGGCGACGGTGGTGGAGGCGGATACATCAGGGCCTTTAAAGAGACTTTTGGATAGGTACATGGAGATAAAAAGAAGAGGCTGGTGGTTAACCCTAGGAGATCTCTAACGTATGTTCATGTTTGGGAGAGCACTGTTGGACGAAGGGCCTGTGTATTATGCTATGGGTTCTCTATGTTTCTCTGATTCTATGTTCTCAGTTCATTCCATACAGCCAATGCTCACAGCATCCTTTCCTCCCACTTTCACTCTGTTACATTTGCTCCCGAGGCCACTGTCTCTACGCTGAGAGGCGGTGACCACAGAGCGATAAAAACATTGTGCAACTCTTCTTGCAGCTCTGGTGGGCCGTTACCCTGGAAACGGAGGAAGTGGCTCACCGAAAATAACCGAAAAGGGAAATAACAAACTCAACATCGTATGCTGTGAGTATAATTTTGAAAAAGGTTAACACTGCAGCCATTTTGAAATGAAGAATCTAAAATTGTAAAGTCTGCTTTTAACATGCTGTATTCAATAATCCTCTGATAGTTCTGGCTAACAAAAATGACAATAGCTAGCGATCAATAATATATTAAACTCTGCCGGAAATATATCCAGTGACAGCCCCAATCACCATCTGTTGCAACAAACTCCACAGATCGACCACTCTTTGGCTGGAGAAGTTTCTCTCAGTTTTAAAGGGAAGATTGATTATTCCGCTCTATCAATCCCCCACATAATTTAAATACGTCTATAAAGTCCCCCTCAACCTTATACGCTCCAAATAATAAAGACCTAACTTGTTCAACCTTTCGCTGTAACTTAGGTGCTGAAACCCAGGTAACATTCTAGTAAATCTCCTCTGTACTCTGTTAATTTTGTTGCCATCATTCCTATGATTCGCTGACCAGAACTGTACACAATACTCCAAATTCGTACTCACCAATGCCTTGTACAATTTTAACATTACATCTCAACTCCTATACTCAATGCTTTGATTGATAAAGGCCAGCATAACAAAAGCTTTCTTCGCCACCCTATCCACATGAGATTCCACCTTCAGGGAACTATGCACCATTATTCCTAGATCACTCTGTTCTATCGCATTCCTCAATGTCCTACCATTTACCATGTATATCCTATTTGGATTATTCCTACCAGAATGAAGCACCTCACACTTATCAGCATTAAACTTCATCTGTCATCTTTCGGCCCACTCTTCTAACTGGCCTAAATCTCCCTGCAAGCTTTGAAAACCTACTTCATTATCCACAACGCCACCTATCTTAGGATCATCTGCATATTTACTAATCCAATTTACCATCTCATCATCCAGATCGTTACTGTACATGTCAATCATTGGACCCAGTAGAGATCCCTGTGGCACATCACTCGTCACCGGCCTCCAAACTGACAAACAGTTATCCACCACTACTCTCTGGCATCTCCCATCCAGCCACAGTTGAATCCCCTGCTCTCAATGGAAAAAAGCCTATCCACGTCAACACGGTGTCAAACATTAGATATAGAGGCAAGTGATTGGGGTTGAGAGGTGTAACGAATCAGCTACGATGGAATGGTGAAGCATCCTGCGGGGGCCGAATGGCCAAATTATTCTCCTGTGTCACATGGTCTTCCCGATCTCTCCCGATTCCTCTGATACCTAATAAGATCTCTCTTAACCCTGATCCCTCTGTCCCACGGTCTTTCCGAGCCGATTTGTTACATGTGAGGAAGTCCTTTTCGGTGTTCTGCCAATTCTCCTCTATCACAGACTGCGTTTGTTATTAACTTTTGCTAATCACAACGATTTACTCACGTTTAACAGGGACTGGTTCTGGGCGATCGATCTGTTTACAGTGATCTGAAGAGGTAAGTGAGCAGAAGATGAGGCTGTCGATGCCAAGTATAACTTGCAAAGGGAACACATTCATTATTGTCAAGCCGATGAGTTGAGCAGAGCCCCGGCTGTGAGTGATTCCAAGTAACCCAGTGATTAACAGATGAGAGACATGTAACACTGTGGGACTGGGGTCAGGCGGCGACGGGCAGCAAGTCATTGCTATTCAGAGGAATAATTGTCGTGGGTGGATGATCATGTTTGACAAATCTTAATGAATTTTTTGAAGAGGTTGCTAGGAAAGTTGACGAGGGCAAAGCAGTGGATGTTGTCTATATGGACTTCAGTAAGGCCTTTGACAAGGTTCCACACGGAAGGTTAGTTAGGAAGTTTCAATCGTTAGGTATTAATACTGAAGTAGTGAAATGGGTTCAACAGTGGCTGGATGGGAGATGCCAGAGTGTAGTGGTGTCTGGTTGGAGGCCGGTGACAAGTGGTGTGTCTCAGGGATCTGTACTGGGTCCAGCGTTGTTTGTGATATGTATTAATGATCTGGATGATGGGGTGGTAAATTGGATTAGTAAGTATGCAGATGATCCTAAGATAGGTGGCGTTGTGGATAATGAAGTAGTTTCTCAATGCTAGCAGAGAGATTTAGGCCAGTTGGAAAATTGGGCTGAAAGATGGCAGATGCTGATAAGTGTGAGGTGCTACCATTTGGTAGGAATAATGAAAAAATAGGACATACATAGTAAATGGTCGGGCATTGAGGAATGCAGTAGAACAGAGTGATCTAGGAATAATGGTGCATAGTTCCCTGAAGGTGGAATCTCATGTGGATAGGGTGGTGAAGTAAGCTTTTGGTATGCTGGCCTTTATAAGTCGGAACATTGAGTACAGGAGTTGGGATGTAATGTTAAAATTCTGCAAGGATTTGGTGAGGCCAAATTTGGAGTATTGTGTATAGTTCTGGTCACCGAATTATAGGGAAAAGGTCAACAAAATAGAAAGAGTACAGAGGAGATTTACTAGAATGTTACCTGGGTTTCAGCACTTAAGTTACCGAGAAAAGTTGAACAAGTTAGGTTTTTATTCTTTGTTGCGCAGAGGGTTGAGGGGGGACTTGATAGAGGTATTTAAAATTATGTGGGGGATAGATAAAGTTGACTTGGATATGCTTTTTCCATTGAGAGTAGGGGAGATTCAAACAAGAGGACATGAGTTGAGAGTTAAGCGGCAAAAGTTTAGGAGTAGCACGTGGGGGACTTTCTTTACTCGGAGAGTGGTAGCTGTGTGGAACGAGCTTCCAGTAGAAGTGGTAGAGGCAGGTTCGGTATTGTCATTTAGAGTAAAATTGGATAGGTATATGGACAGGAAAGGAATGGAGGGTTACGGACTGAGTGCGGGTCAGTGGGACTAGGAGAGAGTAAGCGTTCGGCACGGACTAGAAAGGCCGAGATGGCCTGTTTCCGTGCTGTAATTGTTATATGGTTATATGGATTTTAGAAAGGCATTTTATAAGGTTCCCCATGCAAGGCATATTGAGAAAATAAGGAGGCATGGGATCCAAGGCGACATTGATTTGTGGATCCAGAACTGGCTTGCCCACAGAAAAAGTGGTTGTAGACGGGTCATATTCTGCATGGATGTCGGGGACCATTGGTGTGCATCCGGCAACTGTTCTGGGACCCCTGAATGTTATAAATGACCTGAATGGGGAAGTGGAGGGATGTGTTAGTAAATTTGATAATGACAAAGAGTGAGGGTATTGTGGATAGTGTGGAGGGCTGTCAGAGGTTACAGCGGGGCATTGATAGGATGCAAAACAGGGCTGAGAAGTGGCAGACGGAGTTCAACCCAGATAAGTTAAAAGCGGTTCATTTTGGTCGGTCAAATATGATGGCAGAATATAGTAGTAATGGTAAGACTCTTGGCAGTGTGGAGGATCAGAGGGATCTTGGGGTCCGAGTCCATAGGACACTCAAAGCAGCTGCGCAGGTTGACTCTGTGGTTAAGAAGGCTTACGGTGTATTGGCCTTCATCAATCGTGGGGTTGAGTTTAAGAGCCGAAAGGTAATGTTGCAGCTATATAGGACCCTGGTCAGACCCCACTTGGAGTACTGTGCTCAGTTCCGGTCGCCTCACTACAGGAAGGATGTGGAAACCATAGAAAGGGTGCGGAGGAGATTTACAAGGATGTTGCCTGGATTGAGTTTAGGAGCCGAGGGGTAATGTTACAGCTCTATAGGACCCTGGTCAGACCCCACTTGGAGTACTGTGCTCAGTTCTGGTCGCCTCACTACAGGAAGGACGTGGAAACCAGAGGAAGGGTGCGGAGGAGATTTACAAGGATGTTACCAGGATTGAGTTTAGGAGCCGAGAGGTAATGTTACAGCTCTATAGGACCCAGGTCAGAACCCACTTAGAGTACTGTGCTCAGTTCTGGTCGCCTCACTACAGGAAGGATGTGGAAACCATAGAAAGGGTGCAGAGGAGAGTTACAAGGATGTTGCCTGGATTGAGTTTAGGAGCCGAGGGGTAATGTTACAGCTCTATAGGACCCTGGTCAGACCCCACTTGGAGTACTGTGCTCAGTTCTGGTCGCCTCACTACAGGAAGGACGTGGAAACCAGAGGAAGGGTGCGGAGGAGATTTACAAGGATGTTACCAGGATTGAGTTTAGGAGCCGAGAGGTAATGTTACAGCTCTATAGGACCCAGGTCAGAACCCACTTAGAGTACTGTGCTCAGTTCTGGTCGCCTCACTACAGGAAGGATGTGAAAACCATAGAAAGGGTGCGGAGGAGAGTTACAATGATGTTGCCTGGATTGAGTTTAGGAGCCGAGGGGTAATGTTACAGCTCTATAGGACCCTGGTCAGACCCCACTCGGAGTACTGTGCTCAGTTCTGGTCGCATCACTACAAGAAGGATGTGGAAGCCATAGAAATGGTGCAGAGGAGAGTTACAATGATATTGCCTGGATTGGGGAGGATGGCGTATGAGAATAGGTTGAGTGAACTCGGCCTTTTCTCCTTGGAGCGACGGGGGATGAGAGGTGACCAGATGGAGGGGTATAAGAAGATGAGAGGCATTGATCGTGTGGATAGTCAGAGGCTTTTCCCGGGGCTGAAATGGTCGCCACAAGAGGACACAGGTTTAAGATGCTGGGGGGTAGGTACAGAGGAGATGTCAGGGGTAAGTTTTTCACTCAGAGAGTGGTGAGTGTGTGGAATGGGCTGCCGGAGACGGTGGTGGAGGCGGATACGACAGGGGCTTTTAAGAGGCTTTTGGACGGGTACATGGAGCTTAGGTAAATAGAGGGCAATGGGTAAGCCCGGTGATTTCTAAGGTTGGTAGATGTTTAGCACAACTTTGTGGGTCGGAGAGCCTGGATTGTGATGTGGGCGTTCCATGTTTCTATGTTTTCCAATCCCATGTCAATCTTACTAATGATTTAATGCCATGCTTTACCAGCGGAGCCACGCCGTACTCTTTGTCTGCTCTCTGATGGAACATGTCACCTTCCATGTCCCAGTCCTCTCGAAGCTGTAAACAGGGATGAGAAGATGAAACACAAGCAGGAACTGCAGAATACGACAGTTGCTGAAAAGTTGCACGGTTATTGAGAGACAGAGCTTCCGAGACAGACAGGTGATGTTGGAACAGTTTGATGGACGCTCATGATTTATCTACCAATCCTCTCCAAACGAAAGCGGCCATTGCCGTCCCAACCTGCAAATTCACCAGGACGGCATCCTGCATGAGGACGCCCCATTCCCTTGGCTCCTCAGATTTTAGTTCTTCTCTCCAGTAGGCAGATGGTCTACGCTTTCAGTCTTCACAACTGACGGGAATGCATCCACACCTCCAATGCCACTACCGTCCCCGCCTGCAAGAGGGGCTTCCGGCCGCTGGATCTCACTGACCGCGTTCAGGATCTGGTGCCGGGGCTGAATGAACTCCGGCCCCCTCTAGTGGCGGCGAGGTGGATTGACAGCTGATGCAGACGGCCAGTGCAAGGGCGAACACAACGAGAGGAATCACGGATACTTCGGCAACTCGAACCAAACTAAACATCTCTTACAAAGATCACACCTAAATAAACTAACAAGAGCTGAGGCAATCAACACAGAGTCCTGAAGGAGTGAAATTGCTCACGGTACGCGGCTTGAGTTTCACCAGACGAGGAACCAGAGCGAAGAGGAGATGGCACCGGCCGCTCAGATACACCCGGGATCACGAAGGAATTCAGACCCGCTCAGAAAATACAGGTGTACAGAACAATCCGTAATCCCTAAAGGCGTCATCTACAACCCACCCTCTCTGTGTCCTCTGGTCCTAGACTCCCCCACTATAGGAAACATCCTCTCCACATCTACTCTATCTGTGTCCTCTGGTCCTAGACTCCCCCACTATAGGAAACATCCTCTCCACATCCACTCTATCTGTGTCCTCTGGTCAGAGACTCCCCCACTATAGGAAACATCCTCTCCACAACCACTCTATCTGTGTACTCTGGTACCAGACTCCCCTACAACAGGAAACATCCTCTCCACATCCACTCTCTCTGTGTCCTCCGATCCTAGACTCCCCCACTAGAGGAAACATCCTCTCTATATCCACTCGGTCTGTGTCCTCTGGTCCTAGACTCCCGCACTACAGGAAACATCCTCTCCACATCCACTCTATCTGTGTCCTCTGATCCTAGACTCGCCCACGATAGGAAACATCCTCTCCATATCCACTCTATCTGTGTCCTCTGGTCCTAGACTCCCGCACTACAAGAAACATCCTCTCCACATCCACTCTATCTCTGTTCTCAGGTCCTAGACTCCCGCACTACAGTAAACATCCTCTCCACATTCACTCTATCTGTGCCCTCTGGACATAGACTCCCCCATTATAGGAAACATCCTCTCCACATCCACTCTATCTGTGCCCTCTGGACATAGACTCCCCCATTATAGGAAACATCCTCTCCACATCCACTCTATCTGTGTCCTCTGGTCCTAGACTCCCCCATTATAGGAATCATCCTCTCCACATCCACTCTATCTGTGTCCTCTTGTCCTAGACTACCCCACTGCAAGAAACATCCTCTACACATCCACTCTATCAGTGTCCTCTGGTCCTAGACTCCCCCACTACAGGAAACATCCTCTCCACATCGACTCTATCAGTGTCCTCTGATCCCATACTCCCCAAATATAGATTCCCAGACAGCTACCACTCTCTGAGTAGATATTCCCCCCTCGTGTTACCCTTAAACGTTTGCTCCCTCTCTCTCAACTCATGTACTCTTGTGTGAATCTCCCCTATTTTGAGTGAAAAAAGCCTATCCACGTCAACTCCATCTATCACCCTCTGTATTTTAAATACCTCTATCAAGACCCCCTTAACCCACTACGCTACTATGAATCGAGACCTATCTTGTTCAACCTTTCCCTGTAACTTAGGTGCTGAAAACCAGGTAACATTCTAGTAAATCTTCTCTGTATTCTCTCCAATTTGTTGACATCTTGCCTCTAATTCAGTGACGAGAACTGTACACAATACTCCAGATTCGGCCTCACTAATGCCTTCTACAATGTTAACATTACACCCCAACTCCTGTACTCAATGCTCTGATTTATGAAGGCCAACATACCAACAACTTTTTTCACCACCCTATCCACATGAGATTCCACCTTCAGGTAAGTGTACACCTTATTCCTAGATCACTCTGTTCCACTGCATTCTTCAAAGCCCTACTATTTATCATGTATGTCCTATTTGGAATATTCCTATAAAAATGTATCAACTCACACCTATCAGCATTAAACTCCATCTGCCATCGTTCAGCCCACTCTTCTAACTGGCCTAAATCTCTCTGCAAGCTTTGAAAACCTACTTCATTATCCACAGCACCACCTGCCTTAGTATCATCAAGTACATAGTACAGGACTGGACCCAGGGTTGAGATTTTTGATTGGAGAAAGGCTAACTTTGAGGAGGTGCGAAAGGATTTAGTAGGAGAGGATTGGGACAATTTGTTTTATGAGAAGGATGTAGTAGAGAAATGGAGGTCATTTAAAGGTGAAATTTTGAGGTTACAGAATCTTTATTTTCCTGTTAGTTTGAAAGGACTGGATAAAGTTTGAGAGAGCATTGGTTTTCAAGGGTTATTGGAAATTTGGTTTAGACAAAGAGAGATATCTACAATAAATATAGGCAGCATGGAGTAAATGAGGCGCTTGAGGAATGTAAAGAATGTAAGAAGAATCTTAAAAATGAAATTAGAAAATCTGAAAGAAGATACCGGGTTGCTTTGACAAGTAAGTTGAAAATAAATCCAAAGGCTTTTTACAGTTTTATTAACAGCAAACGGATAGTGAGGGATAAAATTGGTCCCTTAGAGAATCAGAGTGGACAGCTATGTGTGGAGCCGAAAGAGATGGGGGAGATTTTGTACAATTTCTTTTCTTCGGTATTCACGAAGGAGAACGATAATGAATTGTGTAAGGTACGGGAAACAAGTTCGGAAGTTATGGAAACTATGATGATTAGAGAAGAGGGAGTACTGGCGCTTTTAAAGAACATAAAAGTGGATAAATCTCCAGGTCCTGACAGGAAGTTAGTGTAGAAATAGCAGGGGCTCTGACAGGAATATTTCAAATGTCATTAGAACCGGGGATGGTGCCAGAGGATTGGCGTATTTCTCATGTGGTTCCATTGTTTAAAAATGGTTCTATGAGTAAACCTAGAAATTATCGGCCTGTCGGTTTGACGTCAGTGGTGGGTAGGTTAATGGAAAGTATTCTTACAGATGGTATATATAATTATCTGGATAGACAGGGTCTGATTAGCAGCAGTCAACATGGATTTGTGGGTGGATGGTCATGTTTGACAAATCTTAATGAATTTTTTGAAGAGGTTGCTTGGAAGGTTGACGAGGGCAAAGCAGTGGATGTTGTCTATATGGACTTCAGTAAGGCCTTTGACAAGGTTCCACACGGAAGGTTAGTTAGGAAGGTTCAATCGTTAGGTATTAATACTGAAGTAGTGAAACGGATTCAACAGTGGCTGGATGGGAGATGCCAGAGAGTAGTGGTGGATAACAGTTTGTCAGGTTGGAGACCGGTGACTAGTGGTGTGTCTCAGTGATCTGAACTGGGTCCAGGGTTGTTTGTGATATGTATTAATGATCTGGATGATGGGATGGTAAATTGGATTAGTAACTATGCAGATGATACTAAGATAGTTGGCGTTGTGGATAATGAAGTAGGTTCTCAATGCTAGCAGAGAGATTTAGGCCAGTTAGGAGATTGGGCTGAAAGATGGCAGATGGAGATTAATGCTGATAAATGTGAGATGCTACATTTTGGTAGGAAGAATGAAAATAGTACATAGCTAGTAAATGGTAGGGCATTGAGGAATGTAGTAGACGAGAGTGATCTAAGAATAATGGTGCATAGTTCCCTGAAGGTGGAATCTCATGAGGATAGCGTGGTGAAGAAAGTTTTTGGTATGCTGGCCTTTATAAATCAGAGCATTGAGTACAGGAGTTGGGATGTAGTGTTAAAATTCTACAAGGCATTGGTGAGGCCAAATTTGGAGTATTGTGTACTGTTCTGGTTGAACGAATTATGGGGAAAATTTCAATGAAATAGAGAGAGTACAGAGGAGATTTACTAGAATGTTACCTGGGTTTCAGCACCTAAGTTACAGAGAAGGGTCGAACAAGTTAGGTCTTTATTCTTTGGAGCGTAGAAGGTTGAGGGGGGACTTGATAGAGGTATTTAATATTATGAGGGAGATAGATAGAGTTGACATGAATAGGCTTTTTCCATTGAGAGTAGGGGAGATTCAAACAAGAGGACATCAGTTGAGAGTTAAGGGGCAAAAGTTTAGGGGTAACACGAGGGGGAATTTCTTTACTCAGAGAGTGGTAGCTGTGTGGAAAGAGCATCCAGTAGAAGTGGTAGAGGCAGGTTCGGTATTGTCATTTAAAGAAACATTGGATAGGTATATGGAGAGGAAAGGAATGGAGGGTTATGGGCTGAGTGCAGGTCGGTGGGACTAGTTGAGAGTAAGCGTTCGGCACGGACTAGAAGGGCCGAGATGGCCTGTTTCCGTGTTTAAATTGTTATATGGTTACATGGATTTTAGCAAGGCATTTTATAAGGTTCCCCATGCAAGGCTTATTGAGGGATATGGTGAATTGGCCTTCACCAAACTTTGAATTGAGTTTAGACGCCGAGAGGTAATGTTGCAGCTATATAGGTCCCTGGTCAGACCGAACTTGGAGTACTGTGCTCAGTTCTAGTCGCCTCACTACAGGAGGGATGTGGAAACCATAGAAAGGGTGTGGAGGAGATTTACAAGGATGTTGCCTGGATTGAGTTTAGGAGCCGAGAGGTAATGTTACAGCTCTATAGGACCCTGGTCAGACCCCACTTGGGGTACTGTGCTCAGTTCTGGTCGCCTCACAGCAGGAAGGACGTGGAAACGATAGAAAGGGTGCAGAGGAGAGTTACAATGATGTTGCCTGGATTGGGGAGGGTGGCGTATGAGAATAGGTTGAGTGAACTCGGCCTTTTCTCCTTGGAGCGACGGGGGATGAGAGGTGACCAGATGGAGGGGTATAAGAAGATGAGAGGCATTGATCGTGTGGATAGTCAGAGGCTTTTCCCTGGGCTGAAATGGTCGCCACAAGAGGACACAGGTTTAAGATGCTGGGGGGTAGGTACAGAGGAGATGTCAGGGGTAGGTTTTTCACTCAGAGAGTGGTGGGTGTGTGGAATGGGCTGCCGGAGACGGTGGTGGAGGCGGATACGATAGGGGCTTTTAAGAGGCTTTTGGACGGGTACATGGAGTTTAGGTAAATAGAGGGCTATGGGTAAGCCCGGTGATTTCTAAGGTTGGTAGATGTTTAGCACAACTTTGTGGGTTGGAGAGCCTGGATTGTGATGTGGGCGTTCCATGTTTCTATGTCTTCTAATCCGATGACAATCTTCCTAATGATTTAATGCCATGCTTTGCCAGCGGAGCCACGCCTTACTCTTTGTCTGCTCTCTGAGGGAACATGTCACCTTCCATGTCCCAGTCCTCTCGAAGCTGTAACCAGGGATGAGAAGATGAAACACAAGCAGGAACTGCAGAATACGACGGTTGCTGAAAAGTTGCACGGTTATTGAGAGACAGAGCTTCCGAGACAGACAGGTGATGTTGGAACAGTTTGATGGACGCTCATGATTTATCTACCAATCCTCTCCAAACGAAAGCGGCCATTGCCGTCCCAACCTGCAAATTCACCAGGACGGCATCCTGCATGAGGACGCCCCATTCCCTTGGCTCCTCAGATTTTAGTTCTTCTCTCCAGTAGGCAGATGGTCTACGCTTTCAGTCTTCACAACTGACGGGAATGCATCCACACCTCCAATGCCACTACCGTCCCCGCCTGCAAGAGGGGCTTCCGGCCGCTGGATCTCACTGACCGCGTTCAGGATCTGGTGCCGGGGCTGAATGAACTCCGGCCCCCTCTAGTGGCGGCGAGGTGGATTGACAGCTGATGCAGACGGCCAGTGCAAGGGCGAACACAACGAGAGGAATCACGGATACTTCGGCAACTCGAACCAAACTAAACATCTCTTACAAAGATCACACCTAAATAAACTAACAAGAGCTGAGGCAATCAACACAGAGTCCTGAAGGAGTGAAATTGCTCACGGTACGCGGCTTGAGTTTCACCAGACGAGGAACCAGAGCGAAGAGGAGATGGCACCGGCCGCTCAGATACACCCGGGATCACGAAGGAATTCAGACCCGCTCAGAAAATATAGGTGTACAGAACAATCCGTAATCCCTAAAGGGGTCATCGACAATCCACTCTCACTGGGTCCTCTGGACCTAGACTCCCCCACTACAGGAAACATCCTTTCCACATCCACTCTCTCTGTGTCCTCTGGTCCTAGACTCCCCCACTATAGGAAACATCCTCTCCACATCCACTCTATCTGTGTCCTCTGGTCAGAGACTCCCCCACTATAGGAAACATCCTCTCCACAACCACTCTATCTGTGTACTCTGGTACCAGACTCCCCTACAACAGGAAACATCCTCTCCACATCCACTCTCTCTGTGTCCTCCGATCCTAGACTCCCCCACTAGAGGAAACATCCTCTCTATATCCACTCGGTCTGTGTCCTCTGGTCCTAGACTCCCGCACTACAGGAAACATCCTCTCCACATCCACTCTATCTGTGTCCTCTGATCCTAGACTCGCCCACGATAGGAAACATCCTCTCCATATCCACTCTATCTGTGTCCTCTGGTCCTAGACTCCCGCACTACAAGAAACATCCTCTCCACATCCACTCTATCTCTGTTCTCAGGTCCTAGACTCCCGCACTACAGTAAACATCCTCTCCACATTCACTCTATCTGTGCCCTCTGGACATAGACTCCCCCATTATAGGAAACATCCTCTCCACATCCACTCTATCTGTGCCCTCTGGACATAGACTCCCCCATTATAGGAAACATCCTCTCCACATCCACTCTATCTGTGTCCTCTGGTCCTAGACTCCCCCATTATAGGAATCATCCTCTCCACATCCACTCTATCTGTGTCCTCTTGTCCTAGACTACCCCACTGCAAGAAACATCCTCTACACATCCACTCTATCAGTGTCCTCTGGTCCTAGACTCCCCCACTACAGGAAACATCCTCTCCACATCGACTCTATCAGTGTCCTCTGATCCCATACTCCCCAAATATAGATTCCCAGACAGCTACCACTCTCTGAGTAGATATTCCCCCCTCGTGTTACCCTTAAACGTTTGCTCCCTCTCTCTCAACTCATGTACTCTTGTGTGAATCTCCCCTATTTTGAGTGAAAAAAGCCTATCCACGTCAACTCCATCTATCACCCTCTGTATTTTAAATACCTCTATCAAGACCCCCTTAACCCACTACGCTACTATGAATCGAGACCTATCTTGTTCAACCTTTCCCTGTAACTTAGGTGCTGAAAACCAGGTAACATTCTAGTAAATCTTCTCTGTATTCTCTCCAATTTGTTGACATCTTGCCTCTAATTCAGTGACGAGAACTGTACACAATACTCCAGATTCGGCCTCACTAATGCCTTCTACAATGTTAACATTACACCCCAACTCCTGTACTCAATGCTCTGATTTATGAAGGCCAACATACCAACAACTTTTTTCACCACCCTATCCACATGAGATTCCACCTTCAGGTAAGTGTACACCTTATTCCTAGATCACTCTGTTCCACTGCATTCTTCAAAGCCCTACTATTTATCATGTATGTCCTATTTGGAATATTCCTATAAAAATGTATCAACTCACACCTATCAGCATTAAACTCCATCTGCCATCGTTCAGCCCACTCTTCTAACTGGCCTAAATCTCTCTGCAAGCTTTGAAAACCTACTTCATTATCCACAGCACCACCTGCCTTAGTATCATCAAGTACATAGTACAGGACTGGACCCAGGGTTGAGATTTTTGATTGGAGAAAGGCTAACTTTGAGGAGGTGCGAAAGGATTTAGTAGGAGAGGATTGGGACAATTTGTTTTATGAGAAGGATGTAGTAGAGAAATGGAGGTCATTTAAAGGTGAAATTTTGAGGTTACAGAATCTTTATTTTCCTGTTAGTTTGAAAGGACTGGATAAAGTTTGAGAGAGCATTGGTTTTCAAGGGTTATTGGAAATTTGGTTTAGACAAAGAGAGATATCTACAATAAATATAGGCAGCATGGAGTAAATGAGGCGCTTGAGGAATGTAAAGAATGTAAGAAGAATCTTAAAAATGAAATTAGAAAATCTGAAAGAAGATACCGGGTTGCTTTGACAAGTAAGTTGAAAATAAATCCAAAGGCTTTTTACAGTTTTATTAACAGCAAACGGATAGTGAGGGATAAAATTGGTCCCTTAGAGAATCAGAGTGGACAGCTATGTGTGGAGCCGAAAGAGATGGGGGAGATTTTGTACAATTTCTTTTCTTCGGTATTCACGAAGGAGAACGATAATGAATTGTGTAAGGTACGGGAAACAAGTTCGGAAGTTATGGAAACTATGATGATTAGAGAAGAGGGAGTACTGGCGCTTTTAAAGAACATAAAAGTGGATAAATCTCCAGGTCCTGACAGGAAGTTAGTGTAGAAATAGCAGGGGCTCTGACAGGAATATTTCAAATGTCATTAGAACCGGGGATGGTGCCAGAGGATTGGCGTATTTCTCATGTGGTTCCATTGTTTAAAAATGGTTCTATGAGTAAACCTAGAAATTATCGGCCTGTCGGTTTGACGTCAGTGGTGGGTAGGTTAATGGAAAGTATTCTTACAGATGGTATATATAATTATCTGGATAGACAGGGTCTGATTAGCAGCAGTCAACATGGATTTGTGGGTGGATGGTCATGTTTGACAAATCTTAATGAATTTTTTGAAGAGGTTGCTTGGAAGGTTGACGAGGGCAAAGCAGTGGATGTTGTCTATATGGACTTCAGTAAGGCCTTTGACAAGGTTCCACACGGAAGGTTAGTTAGGAAGGTTCAATCGTTAGGTATTAATACTGAAGTAGTGAAACGGATTCAACAGTGGCTGGATGGGAGATGCCAGAGAGTAGTGGTGGATAACAGTTTGTCAGGTTGGAGACCGGTGACTAGTGGTGTGTCTCAGTGATCTGAACTGGGTCCAGGGTTGTTTGTGATATGTATTAATGATCTGGATGATGGGATGGTAAATTGGATTAGTAACTATGCAGATGATACTAAGATAGTTGGCGTTGTGGATAATGAAGTAGGTTCTCAATGCTAGCAGAGAGATTTAGGCCAGTTAGGAGATTGGGCTGAAAGATGGCAGATGGAGATTAATGCTGATAAATGTGAGATGCTACATTTTGGTAGGAAGAATGAAAATAGTACATAGCTAGTAAATGGTAGGGCATTGAGGAATGTAGTAGACGAGAGTGATCTAAGAATAATGGTGCATAGTTCCCTGAAGGTGGAATCTCATGAGGATAGCGTGGTGAAGAAAGTTTTTGGTATGCTGGCCTTTATAAATCAGAGCATTGAGTACAGGAGTTGGGATGTAGTGTTAAAATTCTACAAGGCATTGGTGAGGCCAAATTTGGAGTATTGTGTACTGTTCTGGTTGAACGAATTATGGGGAAAATTTCAATGAAATAGAGAGAGTACAGAGGAGATTTACTAGAATGTTACCTGGGTTTCAGCACCTAAGTTACAGAGAAGGGTCGAACAAGTTAGGTCTTTATTCTTTGGAGCGTAGAAGGTTGAGGGGGGACTTGATAGAGGTATTTAATATTATGAGGGAGATAGATAGAGTTGACATGAATAGGCTTTTTCCATTGAGAGTAGGGGAGATTCAAACAAGAGGACATCAGTTGAGAGTTAAGGGGCAAAAGTTTAGGGGTAACACGAGGGGGAATTTCTTTACTCAGAGAGTGGTAGCTGTGTGGAAAGAGCATCCAGTAGAAGTGGTAGAGGCAGGTTCGGTATTGTCATTTAAAGAAACATTGGATAGGTATATGGAGAGGAAAGGAATGGAGGGTTATGGGCTGAGTGCAGGTCGGTGGGACTAGTTGAGAGTAAGCGTTCGGCACGGACTAGAAGGGCCGAGATGGCCTGTTTCCGTGTTTAAATTGTTATATGGTTACATGGATTTTAGCAAGGCATTTTATAAGGTTCCCCATGCAAGGCTTATTGAGGGATATGGTGAATTGGCCTTCACCAAACTTTGAATTGAGTTTAGACGCCGAGAGGTAATGTTGCAGCTATATAGGTCCCTGGTCAGACCGAACTTGGAGTACTGTGCTCAGTTCTAGTCGCCTCACTACAGGAGGGATGTGGAAACCATAGAAAGGGTGTGGAGGAGATTTACAAGGATGTTGCCTGGATTGAGTTTAGGAGCCGAGAGGTAATGTTACAGCTCTATAGGACCCTGGTCAGACCCCACTTGGGGTACTGTGCTCAGTTCTGGTCGCCTCACAGCAGGAAGGACGTGGAAACGATAGAAAGGGTGCAGAGGAGAGTTACAATGATGTTGCCTGGATTGGGGAGGGTGGCGTATGAGAATAGGTTGAGTGAACTCGGCCTTTTCTCCTTGGAGCGACGGGGGATGAGAGGTGACCAGATGGAGGGGTATAAGAAGATGAGAGGCATTGATCGTGTGGATAGTCAGAGGCTTTTCCCTGGGCTGAAATGGTCGCCACAAGAGGACACAGGTTTAAGATGCTGGGGGGTAGGTACAGAGGAGATGTCAGGGGTAGGTTTTTCACTCAGAGAGTGGTGGGTGTGTGGAATGGGCTGCCGGAGACGGTGGTGGAGGCGGATACGATAGGGGCTTTTAAGAGGCTTTTGGACGGGTACATGGAGTTTAGGTAAATAGAGGGCTATGGGTAAGCCCGGTGATTTCTAAGGTTGGTAGATGTTTAGCACAACTTTGTGGGTTGGAGAGCCTGGATTGTGATGTGGGCGTTCCATGTTTCTATGTCTTCTAATCCGATGACAATCTTCCTAATGATTTAATGCCATGCTTTGCCAGCGGAGCCACGCCTTACTCTTTGTCTGCTCTCTGAGGGAACATGTCACCTTCCATGTCCCAGTCCTCTCGAAGCTGTAACCAGGGATGAGAAGATGAAACACAAGCAGGAACTGCAGAATACGACGGTTGCTGAAAAGTTGCACGGTTATTGAGAGACAGAGCTTCCGAGACAGACAGGTGATGTTGGAACAGTTTGATGGACGCTCATGATTTATCTATCAATCCTCTCCAAACGAAAGCGGCCATTGCCGTCCCAACCTGCAAATTCACCAGGACGGCATCCTGCATGAGGACGCCCCATTCCCTTGGCTCCTCAGATTTTAGTTCTTCTCTCCAGTAGGCAGATGGTCTACGCTTTCAGTCTTCACAACTGACGGGAATGCATCCACACCCCCAATGCCACTACCGTCCCCGCCTGCAAGAGGGGCTTCCGGCCGCTGGATCTCACTGACCGCGTTCAGGATCTGGTGCCGGGGCTGAATGAACTCTCCCCGAGACCTGTCTCTACTCCATTATTTCTGTCAAGCTCTTTCACCCTTCGTATCCACCGTTTATCTCGCCCCGTCTCCCACCTGTGTCTCTCCCCTCTCCCCCTTCACTCCCACTTCCTCTCTCTCTCTCTCTCTCTCTCTCTCTCTCTCTCTCTCTCTCTCTCTCTCTCTCTCTCTCTCTCTCTCTCTCTCTCTCTCTCTCTCTCTCTCTCTCTCCCCCTTTATCTCTCTCCATGCCCCTGATGCCCCTGACTAACCCACCAGTCTTTCCCTTGTCTCTCCCGTGACTCTCTCTGGCCCTATCCTCTCCCCACTCTCTCAACCTCCTCTATCCCCATCCCCCAGACCCGTTGCCCATCACCCCCGTCTCTTCCGCGCACTCCCACTCCTCAATAACAGCGAGTGCAGGAGGTCTGACAAATCACCTTTGTGAGGATATCCTTCACTTTATCATCAGCCTTCAGCACTGTGCTGGACATCTTCAGCTGCTCTGTGTCTTTCTGCAACCCTTCCGTCAGCGGCTCTCTCTCTCTCTCTCTCTCTCTCTCTCTCTCTCTCTCTCCCCCCCCTCTATCTCTCTCCATGCCCCTGGCCAGCCCACCAGTCTTTCCCTTGTCTCTCCCGTGACTCTCTCTGGCCCTACCCTCTCCCCACCCCCTCAACCTCCTCTATCCCCATCCCCCAGACCCGTTGCCCATCACCCCCGTCTCTTCCGCGCACCCCCACTCCTCAATAACAGCGAGTGCAGGAGGTCTGACAAATCACCTTTGTGAGGATATCCTTCACTTTATCATCAGCCTTCAGCACTGTGCTTGACATCTTCAGCTGCTCTGTGTCTTTCTGCAACCCTTCCGTCAGCGTCTCTCTCTCTCTCCTTCTCTGTCTGTCTTCCAATGCTCCCGTCTCTGCTTTTATAGACCCTCCCCTTCCTGCCTCCCCACGCCTCATACCTTCCCTCCACGCCTCTGCACTATCTGTCCCTCCCCATCCTCTTAGCCAATCCCCTTCGCCCTTCCTATCCCATTTTCCCCCTGCGCTAACCAACCCAGTCTCATAGGTATAATTCTAACTTCCGCCTCACTCTCTCTGCCACTCTTTCCTCTCGGTTATGTCGCCCTTTTCGGAACAAGGTAGATGGACTTGTCACGCCGTTCCAGTTTGGCAGGTATGATGTCGTAGGCATCACGGAATCACAGCTGAAAGGAAATTATATCTGGGAGCTTTATGCCCAAGGGTGCACATTTCATCGGAAGGACGGACGGGAAGGCAGAGTGGGCGGCGTCCTTCTGTCGGTAAAACATGAAATGAAATTAATAGAAAGCGGTGACATATGGTCTTTGTTTCAATCAGATCCCCTCTCATCCTTCTAAATTCCAGTGTATACAAGCCCAGTCGCTCCAATCTTTCAACGTATGACAGTCCCGCCATTCCGGGAATTAACCTTGTGAACCTACGCTCCACTCCCTCAATAGCAAGAATGTCCTTCCTCACATTTGGAGACCAGAACCGCACACAATACTCCAGGTGTGGTCTCACCAGGGCCCTGTACAGCTGCAGAAGGACCTCTTTACTGCTGTACTCAATTCCTCTTGTTATAAAGGCCAGCATGCCATTAGCTTTCTTCACTGCCTGCTGTACCTGCATGCTTACTTTCAGTGACTGATGAACAAGAATACCTAGATTTCGATGTACTTCTTCTTGTCCGAACTTCACACCATTCAGATAGTAATCTGCCTTCCTGTTTTTGCTACCAAAGGTCCTCAATGGATGCTTCTCCGGTATTCGCCACTGAGAGGGAACCTGTTGACGGTGAGGACAATATGAGTGAGGGTGATGTTCTGTAGCTAATTGATATTAAGGGAGAGGAGGTGTTGGAGTTGTTAAAATACATTAGGACGGATAAGTCCCCGGGGCCTGGCGGAATATTCCCCAGGCTGCTTCACGAGGCAAGGGAAGAGATTGCTGAACCTCTGGCTAGGATCTTTATGTCCTCGTTGTCCACAGGAATGGTACTGGAGGATTGGAGGGAGGAGAATGTTGTACCCTTGTTCAAAAAAGTTAGTAGGGATAGTCCAGGTAATTATAGACAAGTGAGCCTTACGTCTGTGGTGGGAAAGTTGTTGGATAAGACTCTTAGAGACAGGATCTATGGGACCGTCAGCATGGCTCTGTGAAGGGAAGATCGTGTCTAACAGGCCTGTGGGAGTTCTTTCAGGGAGTGACCAGGCATACAGATGAGGGTAGATCAGTGGATGTGATCTACATGGATAGTAGTGAGACATTTGACAAGGTTCCACACGGTAGGCTTATTCAGAAAGTCAGAAGGCGTGAGATCCAGGGAAGTTTGGCCAGGTGGATTCAGAATTGGCTTGCCTGCAGGGGGCAGAGTGTCGTGGTGGAGGGAGTACATTCAGAATAGAGGTTTGTAACTAGTGGTGTCCCACAAGGATCTGTTCTGGGACCTCTACTTTTTGTGTTTTTTATTAATGACCTGGATGTGGGGGTAGAAGGGTGGGTTGGCAAGTTTGCAGACGGCGCAAAGGTTGGTGGTGTTGTAGATAGTGTAGAGGATTGTCGAAGATTGCAAATGGACATCGATATGATGCCGAAGCGGTCTGAGAAGTGGCAGATGGAATTCAACCCGGAGAATTGGTACACTTTGGAAGGACAAACTCCAAGGCAGATTACAACTAAATGGGCAGTACACTTGGTAGTGCGGAGGAGATTTTTTAAGTCAATGGATAGCGTTTAAGAGTCACGAGGGAATGATGCAGCTCTATAAATCTCTGGTTAGGCCACACTTGGAGTACTGTATCCAGCTCTGGTCGCCTCACTATAGGTAGGATGTGGAAGCATTGGAAAGGCTACAGAGGAGATTTACCAGGATGATGCCTGGTTTAGAGAGTATGGGATTATGATCAAGAGATTAATGGAGGTAGTGTTTTACACATTGCAGAGAAGGATGATGAGAGGAGACATAGAACCATAGAACCGTAGAACATTACAGCACAGAAACAGGCTTTTTGGCCCTTCTTGGCTGTGCCGAACCATTTTTCCGCCTAGTTCCACTGACCTGCACCTGGGCCATATCCCTCCAAACCCCTCTCATCCATATACCTGTCCAAGTTCTTCTTAAATGTCACAAGTGAGCCCGCATTCACCACTTCATCTGGCAGCTCATTCCACACTCCCACTACTCTCTGTGTGAAGAAACCCTCCCGACCATGTTCCCTTTAAACTTTTCTCCCTTCACCCTTAACCCACGACCTCTGGTATTTTTCTCCCCTGATAGAGGTATACAAGATATTATGAGGAAGAGACAGAGTGGACAGCCAGCGCCTCTTCCGCAGGGCACCACTGCTCAGTACAAGAGGACATGGCTTTGAGTTAAGGGATGGGATTACTCAGAGAGTGGTTGGTGCGTGGAATGCACTGCCTGAGTCAGTGATGGAGACAGATACACCAGTGAACTTTAAGAGACTACTGGGCAGATATATGGAGGAATTGAAGGTGGGGGGTTACGTTGCAGGCAGGGTTTAAGGGTCGGTACAAACCTGTACTGTGTTGTACTGTTCTATGTTCCATGTTCTAACTTAATGGGCACTGTGTCATTCTTCACTGGGGAGGCCACTAGCTGGCGGTGGTCGGTGAGGATCAGGGGACAGAGGAGGAAGTGCCATTGCTATTACGAAGGAAAACCTGTGAGAGAAACGAAAGGTCTTCCGGCGTGTACGTCACATGGACCAGCTGAACCTCAGTCGCTGGGAACGTGTTAGAGTGCATTATTGAGGACGATGTTTCGGGATTCCAGAAGACCATAGATCAATGATGTCAAAGTCAGCATGGTTTCTGAATACGGAAATCTGCGAGAGTTCTTCGAGAAAATGACAAGGGTGGGCAATGGAGAGGCAGAGGATAACACGCTGTGCGGAGCCTCTTCACTCAGATAGTGTTGAAGCGTGTCTGCCAGCGGAGGTGCGGGGTGTGGGTTCGAGTGTAACTGCTGTGAAAGAATTCAATCATCTCACGGTCGCGAATTCTGAATACGAAGTCGCCCCAAAATGGAATTTTGAGAGCCAGAAGCGGCCCTGGGCAGGCACTACGGGTCTGATGGCGAACTCCTGTTCATATTGCTTATGTTCTTATGTTCCTTTGGCAGAAACGTGCCAACGCCGTCTGAGGGGCCAAGGACCAGTGGACGCAGATAGAGTGGATGTGGAGTGGATGTTTCCTATAGTGGGAGAATCTAGGAACAGAGATCACAGATAGAATAGATGTGGAGAGGATGTCTCCTATAGTGGGGGAGCCTAGGACCAGAGGAGACAGATAGAGTGGATGTGGAGAGGATGTTTCCTGAAGTAGGGAAGTCTAGGACCAGAGGACACAGATAGATTGGATGTGGGGAGGATGTTTCCTATAGTGGGAGAATCTAGGAACAGAGATCACAGATAGAATAGATGTGGAGAGGATGTTTCCTGTAGTGGGGGAGTCTAGGACCAGAGGACACAGATAGAGTGGATGAGGAGAGGATGTTTCCTATAGTGGGGGAGTCTAGGGCCAGAGGCCACAGATAGAGTGGACGTGGAGAGGGTGTTTCCTATAGTGGGGGAGTCTAGGGCCAGAGGCCACAGATAGAGTGGACGTGGAGAGGATGTTTCCTATAGTGGGGGAGTCTAGGGCCGGAGGACACATATAGAGTGGATGTGGAAGGACACTGCATGAACATGGCGTTTAGAAGGGAGACTGTCTCCGACTGATTTATTTGAAGAAATGGTGTAAGACTCGCAGAAAGCAACTGCAAGAATTGCCTTGCATCATACTTTATATTCCATTGTGTCATGGAGTCTGCTGAAAACAGAAAGGGTTAAACATATGTTCATGCTATCTTTGCTCACAGCTGCAGGTGGGCGACGACTGTCCAACCGGTTGAACTTGTTTTCAGCAGAAAGGCCGCACTCTGTTCTGAGAAATGCGTACGTGGGGGAACCTGGCCAACATACAGGGCCGCAGCTTGCACAGAGACAAGGAGCTCTGAGTTTCACAGAAACGCAACCGGCGACGTCCTGCACTTAGGTAGATCTTCTGATTCGGAAACCCAGAGCAACACTCACAAAACTCTGAAGAAACTCAGAACAGCACAAAACAGTAAACAGTCGACATTTTGGGTCGAGACCTTTCATCAGGAACTAACCTTATCCCTAACCCACAGCTTCTGAACCAGCCAAATATTGCTCAGCTCATTGTTTGAAATGAAGGGCGAAGGCCATTACTTGGAAATATACCCACAAGGAAATAGAATATTGATACCATATTTTTCTGGCTTTTCATTTCCAACCAGACTATGGTCTGCGGTTTGTATCAGTGATCAAGAAATCAGTAGCTCAGTTAAAAACTTCTTCTCGCCATGCTGGTGTTTGACTCACTGAGGTTGTGTTTACATGTTGGGATTTTTCCACACCTTATATCAAGATTAAGAACTGTCCCCGATCAGCAAATAACGATTCATGCGGGGGCTGTACAGCCCTATTCTGCACGATTTTCAAACTACATTTCTTCAGGTGAATACTTCGATATATATCTGTTTCTTTTATTCTGTTCGGGTAGATTGTAATTGTTTGGATCCCTTCTCGGTGGCCGGTGGAGTTAAGATTTTTTTTGATTATATTGAAGGTCTGGGTGCTTGATAAACACCGGGGTGGAAAGCTATAAAACCGAAAGATGTAGTCGTAGAATGGGGCTGTTTGGTCCATTGAGACTGCTCCGCCAGATCATCATGACTGATTCAAATTTTTATCTGTGGCCCAAACTCCTCACTACTGCTCGTATCACGTCAGTAAATTAGGATTAGTATCTACTGGTACTAAGATAGGTGGCGTTGAGGATAATGATGTAAGTTGGAATTTGGAGTAAGTTAGGTCTTTATTCTTTGGAGTGTAGAAGGTTGAGGGGGTATTGATGAAGGCATTTAAAATTATGGGGGGTATAGATAGAGTTGACGTGGATCGGCTTTTTTCCACTGAGAACCGAGGAGATTCAAAGAAGACATCAGTTGAGAATTAAGGGGCAAAAGTTTAGGAGTAACTCGAGGGGCAACTTCTTAACTCAGAGAGTGGTAACTGTGTGTAACGAGCTTCCAGTAGAAGAGTTAGAGGCAGGTTCTATATTGTTACCTGAAGTAAAATTGGATAGGTATATGGACAGGAAAGGAATGGATGGTTATTGGCTGAATGCTGGTCGGTGGGATTAGGTGCGAGTAAGCTTTCGGCAGGGACTAGAAGGTCCGAGATGGCCTGTTTCCGTGCTGTCATTGTTATATGGATATATGGTTAAGTAAGTATTCATTGAGGGCCTCGCTCACTTCCACACCCTCCAAGCACATCTTCCCACCTTTATCTCTAATCGGTCCTTTCTTCACTCCTGTCAACCTTTGGTTCTTCACATTATTGAAGAATGCCTTCGTATTTATCTTTACCCTACTCCCCAAGACCGTCTCATGCCCCTTATTTCTCTCCTCAGCTCCTTCTTAATCTTCTTTCCAGCTACGCTATATTCCTCAATAGAGTCATCTGATCCTTGCTTCCGAATCCTCACGTATGCTGCCTTCTTCCATCTGAGTAGATTTTCCTCCTCAATTGCACCTGTGGTTCCTTCACCCTACCATTCTTTATCTTCCTCACTGGGACAAATTTACCCTTAACATCCTGCAAGAGATCTCTAAACATTGACCACATGTCCATAGTATATTTCCCTGTAAAAACAATCATCCCAATTCACAGCCGCAAGTTCTAGACTTATAGCCTCATAATTTGCCCTTCCCCAACTAAAAATGTTCCTGTCTTGTTTGATTCTATCCTTTTTCATGATAATGCTAAAGGCCAGGGAAAGGTGATCACCGTCCCCCAGATGCTCACCCAACTACAGATCTGTGACCTGACCCGGTTCGTTACCTAACACTAGATCTAGTAAGGCATTACCCTAGGTCGCCCTGTCAACATCCTGGACACACTTAACAAACTCTGCTCCGTCTAAATCATTGGAACTAATCAGATGCCAATCAATATTAAGTAAGTTAAAGTCACCCATGATAACCACCCTCTTATTTTTGCACCTTTCCAAAATCTGCCTCCCAATCTGCTCCTTGGTATCTCTGCCGCTCCAGGGGGCCTGTAGAAAACCCCCAGTCGTGTAACTGCTCCCGTCCTGTTCCTGATTTCTACACATACTGACTCAAAAGAGGAAGCTGCTACATTACCCACCCTTTCAGTAGCTGTAATAGTGTCCCTGACCAGTAATGACACCCGCACTCCCCTTCCCCCTCCCACTCTATCCCTTTGAAAGCACTGAAATCCAGGAAAATTGAGAATCCATTCCTGCCCTAGTGCCAGACAAGTCTCTGTAATGGCCATTACACCCGAATTCCATTTACGTATCCAAGCTCTCAGTTCATCACCTTTGTTCCTGAAGCTTCCTGCATTGAAGAACAAACAGTTTAGCCCTGCTACATTACTAACTTTATACCATTTATTCTGCTTCTCTTTGCTCAAAGCCTGTCTATATGTTAGATCTGACTTTACTCCATGCACTATACTTGCAGTACTCGCACGACCTTCATCCTCCTCCACCTCACTATCTGCTCTAATACTCTGGTACCCCTCCGCCTTTAAATCTAGTTGAAGTCCCCTCCTGTGCCTCCTAAACTTTTCTACTATGATTCTATCATCCAACTGTCCGCAGCCCAGTCGAACATTAGTCGAACTGTGCTCAAACATTTGCCAAAGGTCTAAATATCTAGCTGCGACAACTCTCCAGTATCAGCCCCGGCTCTACGAATATCAGCCCTCTTCCACTCCGGTTTAAACCCCCAACCACATCACGTACACCATAAGCAAACGTTCCCACTATGGTATTAGACACCTTCCAGTTCATCGCAAACCAGCATGTCTGCACAGGTCTCAAATTGCCTGGGGCTCCCGTCACCGGTCGCTCTCTCTCTCTCTATAAGAAGAAAGGACACTGAATGACGATGGTGTTTAGAAAGGAGAATGTCTCCTACTGATTTATTTGAAGAAATGGTGTAAGACTCGCAGAAATTTGGGAAGCAACTGTAAGAATTACCTTGCATCATATTTTATATTCCATTGTGTCATGGAGTCTGCTGAAAACAGAAATGGTTAAACATAACATCATGCTATCTTGGCTCACATCTGCATGTGGGCGGCGACTGTCCAACCGGTTGAACTGATTTCAGCAGAAAGGCCGCACCCTGTTCTGAGAAATGCGTACGTGGGGGAACTTGGCCAACATACAGGGCCGCAGCTTGCACAGAGACAAGGAGCTCTGAGTTTCACAGAAACGCAACCGGCAACGTCCTGCACTTAGGAAGATCTTCTGATTCGGAAACCCAGAGCAACACACACAAAACTCTGAAGAAACACAAAACAGCAAAGAGTCGACATTTCGGGCCGAGAGCTTTCATCAGGAATTAACCTTATCGCTAACCCACAACTCCTAAACCAGCCAAATATTCCTCTGCTCATTGTTTGAAATGAAGGGCGAAGGCCATTACTTGGAAATATTCCCACAAGGAAATAGAACATTGTTAATATTTTTTTCAGTTTTTCATTTCCAACCAGACTACAGCCTGCGGGTTGTATCAGTGATCAAGAATTCGTTAGCTCAGTGATAAACTTCTTCTCGCCATGCTGGTGTTTGTATCCCTGAGGTTGTGTTCACATGCTGGGATTTTTCCACACCTTATATCAAGTTTAAGAACTGTTCCAGAATCAGCAATAAACGTTTCATGCGACGGCTGTACAGCCCGATCCTGCACGATTTTCAAAATACGTTATTTCAGGTGAATACATCGATATATATTTGTTTCTTTTATTCTGTTCGGGTAGATTGTAATTGTTTGAGTCCCATCGCGGTGGCCGGTGGAAGTAAAGATTTTTTTGATTATAATGAAGATCTGGATGATTGATAAACACCGGGGTGGAAAGCTATAAGACCCAACGACAGAGTAGCAGAAAGAGGCTGTTTGATCCATTGAGTCTGCTCCGGCAGTTCATCATGGCTGATTCAACATCTTATTTGAGGCCCAAACTCCTCCCTACTGCTCGCATCCCGTCGGTAAATTAGGATTACTAAGTACTGGTACTCAGGTAGGTGACGTTGTGGATAATGAAGTAGGTTTTCAAAGCTTGCAGAGAGATTTAGGCCAATGGGCTGAAAGATGGCAGATGGAGTTTAATGCTGATAAGTGTGAGTTGCAACATTTTGGTGGGAATAATCTAAATAGGACATATATGGTAAATGGTAGGGCATTGCGGAATACTGTAGAACAGAGTGATCTAGGAATAATGGGGCATAGTTTATCCCTGAAGGTAGAATCTCATGTGGATAGGGTGGTGACGAAAGCTTTTGGTATGCTGGCCTTATAAATCGAAGCATTGAGTATAGGAATTGGGATGTAATGTTACAATTCTACAAGGCATTGGTGTAAGTTATGTCTTTATTCTTTGGAGTGTAGAAGGTTGAGGGGGTATTGATAGAGGTATTTAAAATTATGGGGGGTACAGATAGAGTTGACGTGGATAGGCTTTTTTCCACGGAGGAGCGAGGAGATTCAAAGAAGAGGACATCAGTTGAGAATTAAGGAACAAAAGTTTAGATGTAACACGAGGGGCAACTTCTTTACTCAGAGAGTGGTAACTGTGTGTAACGAGCTTCCAGTAGAAGAGTTAGAGGCAGGTTCTATATTGTCACTTGAAGTAAAATTGGATAGTTATATGGACAGGAAAGGAATGGATGGTTATTGGCTGAATGCTGGTCGGTGGGAGTAGGTGAGAGTAAGATTTCGGCACGGACTTTAAGGTCCGAGATGGCCTGTTTCCGTGCTGTCATTGTTATATGGATATATGGCTAAATAAGTATTCATTGAGGGTCTCGCTCACTTCCACACCCTCCAAGCACATCTTCCCACCTTTATCTCTAATGGGTCCTATCTTCACTCCTGTCAACCTTTGGTTCTTCACATAATTGAAGAATGCCTTGGGGTTTATATTTACCCTACTCGCCAAGGCCTTCTCATGCCCCTTGTTCCTCTCCTCAGCTCCTTCTTAAGCTCCTTTCCAGCTACCCTATATTCCTCAATAAACATAAGATTCGTGCTTACGAAACCTCACGTATCCTGCCGTCTTGAATCTGGGTAGATTTTCCACCTCAATTGTCACCTGTAGTTCCTTCACCCTACCAATCTTTATCTTCTTCACTGGGACAAGTTTATCCTGAACATCTTGCAAGATATTTCTACACATCGACCACATGTCCATTGTGCATTTCCATGCAAAAAAATCATCCCCATTCGCACCCGCAAGTTCTTTTCTTATAGCCTCATAATTTGCCCTTCCCAACTAAAAATTTTTCTGCCCTGTCTGATTCTATCTTTTTCCTAATACTAGATCAAGTATGGCATTACCCCAGGTCGACCTGTCAATATACTGTGACAGGAATCCATCCTGTACACACTTAGCAAACTCTGCTCCGTCTAAAGCATTGGAACTAATCAGATGCCAATCAATATTAAGTAAGTTAAAGTCACCCATGATAAGCACCCTGTTATTTTTACACATTTCCAAAATCTGCCTCCCAATCTGCTCCTCGGTATCTCTGCCGCTAACAGCGGGCCTGTAGAATAGCTCCAGTCGTGTAACAGCTCCTGTTCTGTTCCTGATTTCACCCATACTGACTCAAAAGAGGATCCTGCGACATTACCCACCCTAGCTGTAATAGTATCCCTGACCAGTAATGCCACCCGTCCTCCCCTTTTCCCCGCTCTTTATCCCTTTGAAAGCACTAAAATCCAGGAATATTGAGAATCCATTCCTGCTCTGGTGCGAGACAAGTCTCTGTAATGGCCACTATATCCATGTACGTATCCAAGCTCTCAGTTCATCACCTTTGTTCCTGAAGCTTCCTGCATTGAAGTACACACACTTTAGCCCTTCTGCATTACTACCTTTATACTGTTTATTCTGCTTCTCTTTGCTCAAAGCCTCTCTATTTGTTAGATCTGACTTTACTCCGTGCACTATACTTGCAGTACTCGCATGACCTTTATCCTCCTCCACATCACTATCTGCTCTGACACTCTGGTTCTCCTCTCCCTGCAAATCTAGTTCAAACCCGCTCCTGTGCCTCCTAAACTTTTCCACTATGCTTCTAGCATTGAACTATCCGCAGCCCAGTCGAACATTAGTCGAACTGTGCTCAACCATTTGCCAAAGGTCTAAACAACATCTAGCTGCGACAACTCTCCAGTATCAGTTCCGGCTCTCCGAATATCACCCGCCTTCAGCTCCTGTTTAAAACCCCAACCGCATCCCGTACACCACAAGCAAACGTACCCATTAGGGTATTAGACCCCTTCCAGTTCATCGCAAACCATCTTGTCTGCACAGGTCTCAAATTGCCAGGGGCAGTGTCCCGTCACCGGTCGCTCTCACTCTCTCTATAAGAGGAACGGACACTGAATGATCATGGTGTTTAGAAAGGAGAATGTCTCCTACAGATTTATTTGAAGAAATTGCGTAAGACTCGCAGAAAGTTGGGAAGCAACTGTAAGAATTGCCTTGCATCATATCCTATATTCCATTGTGTCATTGAGTCTGCTGAAAACAGAAATGGTTAAACATAACGTCATGCTATCTTTGCTCACATCTGCAGGTGGGCGGCGACTCTCCAACCGGTTGAACCTGATTTCAGCAGAAAGGCCGCTCCCTGTTCTGAGAAATGCGTACGTGGGGGAACTTGGCCAAAATTCAGGGCCGCAGCTTGCACAGAGACAAGGAGCTCTGAGTTTCACAGAAACGCAACCGGCGATGTCCGGCACTCAGGAAGATCTTCTGATTCGGAAACCTAGAGCAGCACTCACAAAACTCTGAAGAAGCACAGAACAGCACAAAACAGTAAACAGTCGAAATTTTGGGCCGAGACCTTTCATCAGTAATTAACCTCATACCTAACCCACAACTGCTAAAACAGCCAAATATTGCTCAGCTCATTGTTTGAAATGAAGGGCGAAGGCCATTTCTTGGAAATATTCCCACAAGGAAATAGAATATTGTTAACAGAATTTTCTGGCTTTTCATTTCCAACTTGACTGTTGTCTGCGGTTTGTATCAGTGATCAAGAAATCAGTAGCTCAGTTATAAAGTTCTTCTCGCCATGCTGGTGTTTGAATCACTGAGGTTGTGTTTACATGTTGGGATTTTTCCACACCTTATATCAAGATTAAGAACTGTTCCCGAACAGCAAATAACGTTTCATGCGGGCGCTGTACAGCCCTATTCTGCACGATTTTCAAAATACCTTTCTTCAGTTGAATACTTCGATATATATCTGTATCATTTATTCTGTTCGGGTAGTTTGTAATTGTTTGTGTCCCATCTCGGCGGCCGGTGGAAGTAAAGAATTTTTTGATTATACTGAAGGTCTGGGTGCTTGATATACACCGGGGTGGAAAGCTATAAAACCCAAAGATGTAGTCGCAGAATGAGGCTGTTTGGTCCATTGAGTCTGCTCCGCCAGTTCATCATGGCTGATTCAACGTTTTATCTCTGGCCCAAACTCCTCCCTACTGCTCTCATCCCGTCAGTAAATTAGGATTACTAAGTACTGGTACTCAGATAGGTGGCGTTGTGGATAATGAAGTAGGTTTTCAAAGCATACAGAGAGATTTAGGCCAGTTAGACGAGTGGGCTAAAAGAAGGCAGATGGAGTTTAATGCTGATAGGGTGAGATGCTGCATTTTGGTATGTATTATCCAAATAGGACATATGTGACAAATGGTAGGGCATTGAGGAATAATGTAGAACAGAGTGATCTAGGAATAATAGGGCACAGTTCCCTGAAGGTAGAAACTCATGTGGATAGGGTGGTGACGAAAGCTTTTGGTATGCTGGCCATATAAATCACAGCACTGAGTATAGGAATTGGGATGTAATGTTAAAATTGTACAAGGCATTGGAGTAAGTTGGAATTTGGAGTAAGTTAGGTCTTTATTCTTTGGCGTGTAGAAGGTTGATGGGGTATTGATAAAGGTATTTAAAATTATGGGGGTATGGATAGAGTTGACGTGGATAGGGTTTTTTCCACTGAGAATCGGGGAGATTCAAAGAAGACGACATCAGTTGAGAATTAAGGAACAAAAGTTTAGGAGTAACTCGAGAGGCAAATTCTTTACTCATTGAGTGGTAACTGTGTGTAACGAGCTTCCAGTAGAAGAGTTAGAGGCAGGTTCTATATTGTCACTTGATGTAAAGTTGGGTAGGTATATGGACAGGAAAGGAATGGAAGGTTATTGGCTGAATGCAGGTCGGTGGGAGTAGGTGAGAGTAAGCTTTCGGCACGGACTGGAAGGTCCGAGATGTCCTGCTTCCGTGCTGTAATTGCTATATGGATATATGGTTATATAAGTATTCATTGAGGACCTCGCTCACTTCCACAGCCTCCAAGCACATCTTCCCACCTTTATCTCTAATCGGTTCTTACTCCACACCTGTCAACCTTTGGTTTTTCACATAATTGAAGAATGCCTTGTTGTTTATCTTTACCCTAATCCCCAAGGCCTTCTCATGCCCCTTGTTCATCTCCTCAGCTCCTTCTTAACCCCCTTTCCAGCTACCCTATATTCCTCAATAGAGTCATCTGATCCTTCCTTCCTGAACCTCACGTATGCTGCCTTCTTCCATCTGTGTAGATTCTCCACCTCAATTGAACCTGTGTTTCCCTCACCCTACCATTTTTTAGCTTCCTCACTGGGACAAGTTTATCCTTAACATCCTGCAAGAGATCTCTAAACATCGACCACATGTCCATGGTACATTTCCCTGCAAAATAAAATCAACCCAATTCACAGCCGCAAATTCTAGACTTATAGCTTCATAATTTGCCCTTCCCCAACTAAAAATGTTCCTGTCCTGTTTGATTCTATCCTTTTCCATTATAATGGTAAAGGCCAGGGAACGGTGATCACTGTCCCCCAGATGCTCACCCACCTACAGATCTGTGACCTGACCCGATTCGTTACCTAACACTAGATCTGGTATGGCATTACCCTTCGTCTCCCTGTCAACATACTGTGACAGGAATCCAACCTGGACACACATAAAACAAACTCTGCTCCGGCTAAATCATTGGAAATAATCAGATGCCAATCAATATTAAGTAAGTTAAAGTCACCCATGATAACCACGCATTTATTTTTGCACCTTTCCAAAATCTTCCTCCCAATCGGCTCTTCGGTATCTCTGCCGCTACCAGGGCGCCTGTAGAATACTCCCAGTCGTGTAACTGCTCCCGTCCTGTTCCTGATTTTCACACATACTAACTCAAAAGAGGATCCTGCTACATTACCCACCCTTTCTGTAGCTGTAATAGTATCCCTGACCAGTAATGCCACCCGTTCTCTCCTTTCCCCCCCTCTCTATTCCTTTGAAAGCTCTGAAATCCAGGAATATTGAGAATCCATTCCTACCCTGGTGCCAGACAAATCTCTGTAATGGCCACTACATCATAATTCCATGTACGTATCCAAGCTCACAGTTCATCACCTTTGTTCCTGAAACTTCCTGCATTGAAGTACACACACTTTAGCCCTTCTACATTACTACCTTTACACCGTTTATTCTGCTTCTCTTTGCTCAATGCCTCTCTATGTTAGATCTGACATTACTCCATGCACTATACTTGCAGTTCTCGCATGAACTTAATCCACCTCCACCTCACTATCTGCTATAACGCTCTTGTTCCCCTCCCCCTGCAAATCCAGTTTAAACCCCCTCCTGTGCCTCCTAAACTGTTCCACTATGCTTCTAGCATCGAACAATCCGCAACCCAGTCGAACATTAGTCGAACTGTGCTCAACCATTTGCCAAAGATCTAAACAACATCTAGCTGCGACAACTCTCCAGTATCAGTTCTGGCTCTCCGAATATCAACTCCCTTCCACTCCGGTTTAAACCCCCAACACCATCCCGTACGCCACAAGCAAACTTTCCCACTAGGGTATTAGACGCCTTCCAGTTCATCGCAAACCATCTTGTCTGCACAGGTCTCAAATTGCCAGGGGCAGGGTCCCCTCACCGGTCGCTCTCACCCTCTCTATAAGAAGAAAGGACTCCGAATGACCATGGTGTTTAGAAGGGAGAATGTCTCCGACCGATTTATTTGAAGAAATGGCGTAAGGCTCGCAGAAAGTTGGGAAGCAACTGTAAGAGTTGCCTTGCATCATATTTTATATTCCATTGTGTCATGGAGTCTGCTGAAAACAGAAATGTTTAAACATAACTTCATGCTATCTTTGCTCACAGCTGCAGGTGGGCGGCGACTGTCCAACCGGCTGAACCTGATTTCAGCAGAAAGGCTGCACCCTGTTCTGAGAAATGCGTACGTGGGGGAACCTGGCCAACATACAGGGCTGCCGCTTGCACAGAGGCAAGGAGCTCTGAGTTTCACAGAAACGCAGCCGGCGACGTCCTGCACTTAGGAAGATCTTCTGATTCGGAAACCCAGAGCAATACACAGAAAACTCTGAAGAAGCACAGAACAGCACGAAACAGTAAACAGTCGACTTTTCCTTTCATCAGGAATTAACCTTATCCCTAACCCACAACTGCTAAAACAGCCAAATATTGCTCAGCTCATTGTTTGAAATGAAGGGCGAAGGCCACTACTTGGAAATATTCCCACAAGGAAATAGAATATTGTTGCCATAATTTTCTGGCTTTTCATTTCCAACCTGACTGTTGTCTGCGGTTTGTATCAGTGATCAAGAAATCAGTAGCTCAGTTATAAACTTCTTCTCGCCATGCTGGTGTTTGAATCACTGAGGTTGTGTTTACATGTTGGGATTTTTCCACACCTTATATCAAGATTAAGAACTGTTCCCGAACAGCAAATAACGTTTCATGCGGGCGCTGTACAGCCCTATTCTGCACGATTTTCAAAATACCTTTCTTCAGGTGAATACTTCGATATATATCTGTATCATTTATTCTGTTCGGGTAGTTTGTAATTGTTTGTGTCCCATCTCGGCGGCCGGTGGAAGTAAAGATTTTTTTGATTATACTGAAGGTCTGGGTGCTTGATATACACCGGGGTGGAAAGCTATAAAACCCAAAGATGTAGTCGCAGAATGAGGCTGTTTGGTCCATTGAGTCTGCTCCGCCAGTTCATCATGGCTGATTCAACGTTTTATCTCTGGCCAAAACTCCTCCCTACTGCTCGCATCCCGTCGGTAAATTAGGATTAGTAAGTACTGGTACTCCGATAGGTGGCGTTGTGGATAATGAAGTAGGTTTTCAAAGCATACAGAGAGATTTAGGCCAGTTAGACGAGTGGGCTAAAAGAAGGCAGATGGAGTTTAATGCTGATAGGGTGAGATGCTGCATTTTGGTATGTATTATCCAAATAGGACATATGTGATAAATGGTAGGGCATTGAGGAATAATGTAGAACAGAGTGATCTAGGAATAATAGGGCACAGTTCCCTGAAGGTAGAAACTCATGTGGATAGGGTGGTGACAAAAGCTTTTGGTATGCTGGCCATATAAATCACAGCACTGAGTATAGGAATTGGGATGTAATGTTAAAATTGTACAAGGCATTGGTGTAAGTTGGAATTTGAAGTAAGTTAGGTCTTTATTCTTTGGCGTGTAGAAGATTGATGGGGTATTGATAAAGGTATTTAAAATTATGGGGGTATAGATAGAGTTGACGTGGATAGGCTTTTTTCCACTGAGAATCGGGGAGATTCAAAGAAGACGACGTCAGTTGAGAATTAAGGGGAAAAGTTTAGGGGTCACACGAGGGTCAACATCCTTACTCATTGAGTGGTAACTGTGTGTAACGAGCTTCCAGTAGAAGAGTTAGAAGCAGGTTCTATATTGTCACTTGAAGTAAAATTGGATAGGTTTATGGAGAGGAAAGGAATGGAAGGTTATTGGCTGAATGCCGTTCGGTGGGAATAGGTGAGAGTACGCTTTACGCACAGACTGGAAGGCCCGAGATGTCCTGTTTGCGTGCTGTAATTGCTATCTGGATATATGTTTAAATAAGTATTCATTGAGGGCCTCGCTCACTTCCACAGCCTCCAAGCAGATCTTCCCAGCTTTATCTCTTATCATTCCTATCTTCACTCCTGTCAACCTTTGGTTCTTCACATAATTGTAGAATGCCTTGGGGTTTATCTTTACCCTACTCGCCAAGGCTTTCCCCTGCCCCTTATTCCTCTCCTCAGCCCCTTCTTCAGCTCCTTTCCAGCTACCCTATATTCCTCAATAGAATCATCTGATCCTTGCGTCCTAAACCTCACGTATGCTGCCTTCTTCCATCTGAGTAGATTCTCCACCTCAATTGTCACCTGTGGTTCCTTCACCCTACCATTCTTTAGCTTCCTCACTGGGACAAATTTATCCTTAACATCTTGCAAGAGATCTCTAAACATCGACCACATGTCCATGGTAAATTTCCCTTCAAAAGCATCATCCCAATTCACAGCCGCAAGTCTGAGAATGTCTCAGACTGATTTATTTAAAGAACTAGCGTATAACTGGCAGGAAGTTGGGAAGCAACTGTAAGAATTGCCTTGCATCATATTTTATATTCCATTGTGTCACGGAGTCTGCTGAAAACAGAAATGGTTAAACATAACATCATGCTATCTTGGCTCACATCTGCATGTGGGCGGCGACTGTCCAACCGGTTGAACCTGATTTCAGCTGAAAGGCCGCACCTTGTTCTGAGAAATGCGTACGTGGGGGAACCTGGCCAACATACAGGGCCGCCGCTTGCACAGAGATAAGGAGCTCTGAGTTTCACAGAAACGCAACCGGCGACGTCCTGCACTTAGGAAGATCTTCTGATTCGGAAACCCCGAGCAACACTCACAAAACTCTGAAGAAACACAGAACAGCACAAAACAGTAAACAGTCGACATTTTGGTCCGAGACCTTTCATCAGGAATTAACCTTATTCCTAACCATAAACCAGCCAAATATTCCTCTGCTCATTGTTTGAAATGAAGGGCGAAGGCCATTACTTGGAAATATTCCCACAAGGAAATCGAACATTGTTAATATTTTTCCGGTTTTTCATTTCCAACCAGACTATAGCCTGCGGGTTGGATCAGTGATCAAGAATTCATTAGCTCAGTGATAAACTTCTCGCCATGCTAGTGTTTGTATCCCTGAGGTTGTGTTCACATGCTGGGATTTTTCCACACCTTATCACAAGTTTAAGAACTGTTCCAGAATCAGAAATAAACGTTTCATGCGACGGCTGTGCAGCCCTATCCTGCACGATTTTCAAAATAAGTTACTTCAAGTGTATACATCGATATATATATATATATATATATATCAGTTTCTTTTATTCTGTTCGGGTAGTTTGTAATTGTTTGGATCTCATCTCGGGGGCCGGTGGAAGTAAAGATTTTTTTGATTATATTGAAGGTCTGGAGGCTTGATAAACACCGGGGTGGAGAGCTATAAGACCCAACGATGAAGTAGCAGAATGAGGCTGTTTGGTCCATTGACTCTGCTCCGCCAGTTCATCATGGCTGATTCATCATTTTATTTGAGACCCAAACTCCTCCATACTGCTCGCATCCCGTCGGTAAATTAGGATTAGTAAAAAATGGTACTCAGATAGGTGGCGTTGTGGATAATGAAGTAGGTTTACAAAGCTTGCAGAGAGACTTAGGCCAATTAGACGAGTGGGGTGAAAGATGGCAGATGGAGTTTAATGCTGATAAGTGTCAGTTGCTACATTTTAGTAGGAATAATCCAAATAGGACATATATGGTAAATGGTAGAGCATTGCGGAATACTTTAGAACAGAGTAATCTAGGAATAATGGGGCATAGTTCACTGAAGATAGAATCTCATGTGGATAGGTTGGTGACGAAAGCCTTTGGTCTTATAAATCGCAGCATTGAGTATAGGAAATGGGATGTAATGTTACAATTGTACAAGGCATTGGTGTAAGTTGGAATTTGGAGTAAGTTGGATCTTTATTCTTTAGAGTGTAGAAGGTTGAGGGGTATTGATAAAGGTATTTAAAATTATGGGGGTATAGATAGAGTTGACGTGGATAGGCTTTTTTCACTGAGAATCGGGGAGATTCGAAGAAGACGACATCAGTTGAGAATTAAGGAACAAAAGTTTAGGGGTAACACGAGGGTCAACTTCTTTACTCATTGAGTGGTAACTGTGTGTAATGAGCTTCCAGTAGAAGATTTAGAAGCAGGTTCTATATTGTCACTTGAAGTAAAATTGGATAGGTTTATGGACAGGAAAGGAATGGAAGGTTCTTGGCTGAATGCAGGTCTGTGGGAGTAGGTGAGAGTAAGCTTTCGTCACGGACTGGTAGGTCCGAGAGGGCCTGTTTCCTTGCTGTAATTGCTATATACATATATGGTTAAATAAGTATTCATTGAGGGCCTCGCTCACTTCCACAGCCTCCAAGCACATCTTCCCACCGTTATCTCTAATCTGTCCTATCTTCACTCCTGTCAACCTTTGGTTCTTCACATAATTGAAGAATGCCTTGGGGTTTATCTTTATCCTACCAGCCAAGGACTTCTCATGCCCCTTATTCCTCACCTCATCTCCTTCTTAATTTCCTTTCCAGCTACCCTATATTCCTCAATAGAGTCATCTGATCCTTGCTTCCTAAACCTCACGTATGCTGCCTTCTTCCATCCGAGTAGATTCTCCACCTCAATTGTCACCTGTGGTTCCTTCACTCTACCATTCTTTATCTTCCTCACTGGGACAGGTTTATACTTAACATCCTGCAAGAGATCTCTAAATATCGACCACATGCCCATAGTACATTTCCCTGCAAAAAAATATCACTCCATTTCACAGACGCAAGTTCTAGACTTATAGCCTCATAATTTGCCCTTCCCCAACTAAAAATGATACTGTCTTGTTTGATTCTATCCTTTTCCATTATAATGCTAAAGGCCAGGGAACGGTGATCACTGCCCCCCCAGATGCTCACACACATACAGAACTGTGACCTGATCCGTTTCGTTACCTAATACTAGATCTAGTATGGCATTACCCTAGTTCGCCCAGTCAACGTACTGTGACAGGAATCCATCCTGGACACACTTACCAAACACTGCTCAGTCTAAATCATTGCAACTAATCAGATGCCAATTAATATTAAGTAAGTTAAAGTCACCCATGATAACCACCCTCTTATTTTTGCACCTTTCCAAAATCTGCCTCCAAATCTGCTCCTCGGTATCTCTGCCGCTACCAGGGGGCCTGTAGAAAACCCCCAGTCGTGTAACTGCTCCCGTCCTGTTCCTGATTTCCACACATACTGACTCAAATGAGGATCCTGCTCCATTAGCCACCCTTTCAGTAGCTGTATTAGTATTCCTGACCAGTAATTCCACCCGTCCTCCCCTTTCCCCACCTCTCCATCCCTTTGAAATCACTGAAATCCAGGAATATTGAGGATCCATTCCTGCCCTGGTGCCAGACAAGTCTCTGTAATGGCCATTACACCCGTATTCCATGTACGTATCCAAGCTCTCAGTTCATCACCTTTGTTCCTGAAGCTTCCTGCATTGAAGTACACACACTTTAGCCCTTCTACCTTACTACCTTTATACCCTTTATTCTGCTGCTCTTTCCTCAAAACCTCTCTATATGTTAGATCCGACTTTACTCCATGCACTATACTTGCAGTACTCGCATGACCTTAATCCTCCTCCACCTCACTATCTGCTCTAACACTCTTGTTCCCCTCCCCTGCAAATCAAGTACAAGCCCCCTTCTGTGCCTCCTAAACGATTCCACTATGCTTCTAGTATCGGAATATCCGCAGCCCAGTCGAACATTAGTCGAACTGTGCTCAACCATTTGACAAAGATCGAAACAACATCTAGCTGCCACAACTCTCCAGTATCAGTTCTGGCTCTCGGAATATCAACCCCCTTCCACTCCGGTTTAAACCCGCAACCCCATCCAGTACTACACAAGCAAACGTACCCACTAGGGTATTAGACGCCTTCCAGTTCATCACAAAATATCTTGTCTGCACAGGTCTCAAATTGCCAGGGGCGGGGTCCAGTCACCGTTCGCTATCACTCTCTCTATAAGAAGAAAGGACACCGAATGACCATGGTGTTTAGAAAGGAGAATGTCTCCGACTGATTTATTTGAAGAAATGGCGTAAGACTCGCAGAAATTTGGGAAGCAACTGTAAGAAATGCCTTGCATCATATTTTATATTCCATTGTGTCTTGGAGTCTGCTGAAAACAGAAATAGTTAATCATAATATCATGCTATCTTTGCTCACATCTGCATGTGGGCGGCGACTGTCCAACCGGTTGAACTGATTTCAGCAGAAAGGCCGCACCCTGTTCTGAGAAATGCGTACGTGGGGGAACTTGGCCAACATTCAGGGCCGCAGCTTGCACAGAGACAAGGAGCTCTGAGTTTCACAGAAACGCAACCGGCGACGTCCTGCACTTAGGAAGCTCTTCTGATTCGGAAACCCCGAGCAACACACACAAAAACTCTGAAGAAACACAGAACAGCACAAAACAGTCGACATTTTTGGGCCGAGACCTTTCGTCAGGAATTAACCTTATTCCTCACCCACAACTCCTAAACCAGCCAAATATTGCTCAGCTCATTGTTTGAAATGAAGGGCGAAGGCCATTACTTGGAAATATACCCACAAGGAAATAGAATATTGTTAACATAATTTTCTGGCTTTTCATTTCCACCAGACTATGGTCTGCGGTTTGTATCAGTGATTAAGAAATCAGTAGCTCAATATAAAGTTCTTCTCGCCATGCTGGTGTTTGAATCACTGAGGTTGTGTTTACATGTTGGGATTTTTCCACACCTTATATCAAGATTAAGAACTGTTCCCGAACAGCAAATAACGTTTCATGCGGGCGCTGTACAGCCCTATTCTGCACGATTTTCAAACTACGTTTCCTCAGGTGAATACATCGATATATATCTGTTTCTTTTATTCTGTTCGGGTAGTTTGTAATTGTTTGGATCCCATCTCGGTGGCCGGTGGAAGTCAAGATTTTTCTGATTATATTGAAGGTCTGGATGCTTGATAAACACCAGATGGAAAGCTATAAAACCCAAAGATGTAGTCGCAGAATGAGGCTGTTTGGTCCATTTAGTCTACTCCGCCAGTTCATCTTGGCTGATATATTCCTCAATAGAGTCATCTGATCGTTGCTTCCTAAATCTCACGTATGCTGCCTTCTTCCATCTGAGTAGATTCTCCACCTCAATTGTCACCTGTGGTTCCTTCACCCTTCCATTCTTTAGCTTCATCACTGGGACAAGTTTTTTCTTAACATCCTGCAGGAGATCTCTAAACATCGTCCACATGTCCATGGTACATTTCCCTGCAAAATAAAATCATCCCAATTCACAGCCGCAAGTTCTAGACTTATAGCTTCATAATTTGCCCTTCTCCAACTAAAAATGTTCCTGTCCTGTTTGATTCTATCCTTTTCCATTATAATGCTAAAGGCCAGGGAACGGAGATCACTGTCCCACAGATGCTCACCCACCTACAGTTCTGTGACCTGACGCGGTTCGTTAACTAATACTAGATCTAGTATGGCATTACCCGAGGTCGCCCTGTCAACATACCGTGACAGGAATCCATCCTGGACACACATACAAACTCTGCTCCGTCTAAATCATTGGAACTAATCAGATGCCAATCAATATTAAGTAAGTTAAAGTCACCCATGATAACCACCCTCTTATTTTTGCACCTTTCCAAAATCTGCCTCCCAATCTGCTCCTTGGTATCTCTGCCGCTACCAGGGGGCCTGTAGAAAACCCCCAGTCGTGTAACTGCTCCCGTCCTGTTACTGATTTCCACACATACTGACTCAAATGAGGATCCTGCTACATTACCCACCCTTTCTGTAGCTGTAATAGTATCCCTGACCAGTAATGCCACCCTCCTCCCCTCCCCCCCCCCATCCCTTTGAAAACACTGAAATCAAGGATTATTGAGAACCCATTCCTGCCCTGGTTCCAGACAAGTCTCTGTAATGGCCTCTACATCATAATTCCATGTACGTATCCAAGCTCTCATTCATCACCTTTGTTCCTGATTCTCCTTGCATTGAAGTACACACACTTTTGCACTTCTACCTTGCTACCTTTACACACTTTATTCTGCTTCTCTTTCCTGAAAGCCTCTCTATATATTTGTTTTGGCTTTTCTCCATTCACTTCTTTCACTGCTCTCTCGCTCCGGGTCCCATTCCCCATGCAAAATAGTTTAAACCCTCCCGAGCCATGCTAACAAATCTACCAGCAAGGATATTGCTCCCCCCTCGAGATCAGGTGCAACACATCCAATCTACACAGGTACTGAGCGGGGGAGGGGCATGGAGGGGAGAGGCTGAGGGAGGGAGGGGCATGGAGGGGAAAGGGTGAGAGAAGGTGCAGCGTGGAGGGAGGAGCAAGTTCCTTAAAAGCAGGGCTTGCCGAGTGAAGGAAGACAGAGCGAGAGAGAGAGAGAGAGAGAGAGAGAGAGAGAGAGAGAGAGAGAGAGAGAGAGAGAGAGAGAGAGAGAGAGAGAGAGAGAGAGAGAGAGAGAGGAGAGAGAGGAATAGAAAGTCAGTGAAGGAGCGAGTCTACAGAGAGACAGGAACAGCGAAAATGCCAGCTTGGACAGGTCCCCAGACAGCCGACCCGGCGGTCCAAGAGTATGCCAATGAGGTGAGGAGCCCAACTTACTGAACCAGCGCCCTCCCTACCGCGCCTCCACTAAACCTACCTTCCTCGAGGGAGGACGGAGAGCCGGAACGGTGGAATGGGGAGGGGTGGCGGGGTGGAGAGAAAATGTGGGGAGAGACGGTAGGGGAAGGAGAGGAACTCGATTTAGGTCAGGGCGTCCCAACTTTTATTTCTACCACGGAGCCTTGCCATTAACTGAGTGATCCGTGGACCACAGGCTTGGAGTACCCGATTTTGAGGAAGATGCATTGTGCGGAGGGGGGAGGGCAGGATTGGGGTGAAGGGAAGGGAGAGGGACGAAGCGGGGAGAAGGAGAGGTGAAGGGGGAGTAGGAGCTGTGGGAGTTAGAGTTCAGGAGTTGAGAGTTGAGAGCGGGGAGGGCGATGGAGAGAGGAGTGTACGGGAGAGGGGAGGAAGGATTGGGGAGAGGGGGAGAACGGAGAACGGAAAGAGGGGAGTGGGGAGACGGGGTTTGTGGAAAAAGGGAGGGGGAAATGGGAGCGGGGGGCATCCGGGAGAATTGCGCTGAGGGTAAGTGGAAGGATGGGAAACATACGGGCAAGGGAGAAACCGGGGGAATCAGTGAGAGGGGAAAGGGAGAGAGACGGGAAGCAAGGACAGGAGAAATGATCGGAGATTGTTGATAGGTCGAGGAAGGGCACTGGAGGTAGAGGGAGCGAAGGGAGAGAGAAAGATGAGAGAGAGGAGGAGGAAGAACTCAGGAGGTGCAGAAAGTGGAGAGAAAGGAAAGGCGCCGCTGCTCCCTTGCTGAATCCCCTCGTCCCCCTCACCACCCGATGCTGCCCTTCAGGGAGGTTCAAATGTCTCTGTCCTGTGCTTGTCCAGGTGAAGGACGTTGTGCAGAAGAGGATCCAGGTTCCAATGATAAAATATACTGCGATCCTCTACCGGAAGCAAGAACAGACTATTATGACGGGGAAG